>NC_092090.1:3570477-3777977 GCF_045679555.1 Salvelinus alpinus | reverse complement strand
TAGGGCCCTGGTCTATAGTAGTACCCTCTACTCTTATTAACATGTTGAATAGGGTGCCATAGGGCCCTGGTCTATAGTAGTAGTAGTTCACTCTTATTAACATGTTGAATAGGGAGCCATAGGGCCCTGGTCTATAGTAGTAGTAGTTCACTCTTATTAACATGTTGAATAGGGTGCCATAGGGCCCTGGTCTAAAGTAGTAGTAGTTCACTCTTATTAACATGTTGAATAGGGTGCCATAGGGCCCTGGTCTATAGTAGTAGTAGTTCACTCTTATTAACATGTTGAATAGGGTGCCATAGGGCCCTGGTCTAAAGTAGTAGTAGTTCACTCTTATTAACATGTTGAATAGGGAGCCATAGGGCCCTGGTCTATAGTAGTAGTAGTTCACTCTTATTAACATGTTGAATAGGGAGCCATAGGGCCCTGGTCTATAGTAGTAGTAGTTCACTCTTATTAACATGTTGAATAGGGAGCCATAGGGCCCTGGTCTATAGTAGTAGTAGTTCACTCTTATTAACATGTTGAATAGGGAGCCATAGGGCCCTGGTCTATAGTAGTAGTAGTTCACTCTTATTAACATGTTGAATAGGGAGCCATAGGGCCCTGGTCTAAAGTAGTAGTAGTTCACTCTTATTAACATGTTGAATAGGGTGCCATAGGGCCCTGGTCTATAGTAGTAGTAGTTCACTCTTATTAACATGTTGAATAGGGTGCCATAGGGCCCTGGTCTATAGTAGTACCCTCTACTCTTATTAACATGTTGAATAGGGTGCCATAGGGCCCTGGTCTATAGTAGTAGTAGTTCACTCTTATTAACATGTTGAATAGGGAGCCATAGGGCCCTGGTCTATAGTAGTAGTAGTTCACTCTTATTAACATGTTGAATAGGGTGCCATAGGGCCCTGGTCTAAAGTAGTAGTAGTTCACTCTTATTAACATGTTGAATAGGGTGCCATAGGGCCCTGGTCTATAGTAGTAGTAGTTCACTCTTATTAACATGTTGAGTAGGGTGCCATAGGGCCCTGGTCTAAAGTAGTAGTAGTTCACTCTTATTAACATGTTGAATAGGGAGCCATAGGGCCCTGGTCTATAGTAGTAGTAGTTCACTCTTATTAACATGTTGAATAGGGTGCCATAGGGCCCTGGTCTATAGTAGTAGTAGTTCACTCTTATTAACATGTTGAATAGGGTGCCATAGGGCCCTGGTCTAAAGTAGTAGTAGTTCACTCTTATTAACATGTTGAATAGGGTGCCATAGGGCCCTGGTCTAAAGTAGTAGTAGTTCACTCTTATTAACATGTTGAATAGGGTGCCATAGGGCCCTGGTCTAAAGTAGTAGTAGTTCACTCTTATTAACATGTTGAATAGGGAGCTATAGGGCCCTGGTCTATAGTAGTAGTAGTTCACTCTTATTAACATGTTGAATAGGGTGCTATAGGGCCCTGGTCTATAGTAGTAGTAGTTCACTCTTATTAACATGTTGAATAGGGAGCTATAGGGCCCTGGTCTATAGTAGTAGTAGTTCACTCTTATTAACATGTTGAATAGGGAGCCATAGGGCCCTGGTCTATAGTAGTAGTAGTTCACTCTTATTAACATGTTGAATAGGGAGCCATAGGGCCCTGGTCTATAGTAGTAGTAGTTCACTCTTATTAACATGTTGAATAGGGTGCTATAGGGCCCTGGTCTATAGTAGTAGTAGTTCACTCTTATTAACATGTTGAATAGGGAGCCATAGGGCCCTGGTCTAAAGTAGTAGTAGTTCACTCTTATTAACATGTTGAATAGGGTGCTATAGGGCCCTGGTCTAAAGTAGTAGTAGTTCACTCTTATTAACATGTTGAATAGGGAGCCATAGGGCCCTGGTCTAAAGTAGTAGTAGTTCACTCTTATTAACATGTTGAATAGGGTGCCATAGGGCCCTGGTCTATAGTAGTAGTAGTTCACTCTTATTAACATGTTGAATAGGGTGCCATAGGGCCCTGGTCTATAGTAGTAGTAGTTCACTCTTATTAACATGTTGAATAGGGTGCCATAGGGCCCTGGTCTATAGTAGTAGTAGTTCACTCTTATTAACATGTTGAATAGGGTGCCATAGGGCCCTGGTCTAAAGTAGTACCCTCTACTCTTATTAACATGTTGAATAGGGTGCCATAGGGCCCTGGTCTATAGTAGTAGTAGTTCACTCTTATTAACATGTTGAATAGGGAGCCATAGGGCCCTGGTCTAAAGTAGTAGTAGTTCACTCTTATTAACATGTTGAATAGGGTGCCATAGGGCCCTGGTCTATAGTAGTAGTAGTTCACTCTTATTAACATGTTGAATAGGGTGCCATAGGGCCCTGGTCTATAGTAGTAGTAGTTCACTCTTATTAACATGTTGAATAGGGTGCCATAGGGCCCTGGTCTAAAGTAGTAGTAGTTCACTCTTATTAACATGTTGAATAGGGAGCCATAGGGCTCTGGTCTAAAGTAGTAGTAGTTCACTCTTATTAACATGTTGAATAGGGAGCCATAGGGCCCTGGTCTAAAGTAGTAGTAGTTCACTCTTATTAACATGTTGAATAGGGAGCCATAGGGCCCTGGTCTAAAGTAGTAGTAGTTCACTCTTATTAACATGTTGAATAGGGTGCCATAGGGCTCTGGTCTAAAGTAGTAGTAGTTCACTCTTATTAACATGTTGAATAGGGAGCCATAGGGCTCTGGTCTATAGTAGTAGTAGTTCACTCTTATTAACATGTTGAATAGGGAGCCATAGGGCTCTGGTCTATAGTAGTAGTAGTTCACTCTTATTAACATGTTGAATAGGGAGCCATAGGGCCCTGGTCTATAGTAGTAGTAGTTCACTCTTATTAACATGTTGAATAGGGAGCCATAGGGCCCTGGTCTAAAGTAGTAGTAGTTCACTCTTATTAACATGTTGAATAGGGAGCCATAGGGCCCTGGTCTAAAGTAGTAGTAGTTCACTCTTATTAACATGTTGAATAGGGAGCCATAGGGCCCTGGTCTATAGTAGTAGTAGTTCACTCTTATTAACATGTTGAATAGGGTGCTATAGGGCCCTGGTCTATAGTAGTAGTAGTTCACTCTTATTAACATGTTGAATAGGGAGCCATAGGGCCCTGGTCTATAGTAGTAGTAGTTCACTCTTATTAACATGTTGAATAGGGTGCCATAGGGCCCTGGTCTAAAGTAGTAGTAGTTCACTCTTATTAACATGTTGAATAGGGAGCCATAGGGCCCTGGTCTATAGTAGTAGTAGTTCACTCTTATTAACATGTTGAATAGGGAGCCATAGGGCCCTGGTCTAAAGTAGTAGTAGTTCACTCTTATTAACATGTTGAATAGGGTGCCATAGGGCCCTGGTCTAAAGTAGTAGTAGTTCACTCTTATTAACATGTTGAATAGGGTGCCATAGGGCCCTGGTCTATAGTAGTAGTAGTTCACTCTTATTAACATGTTGAATAGGGAGCCATAGGGCCCTGGTCTATAGTAGTAGTAGTTCACTCTTATTAACATGTTGAATAGGGTGCTATAGGGCCCTGGTCTATAGTAGTAGTAGTTCACTCTTATTTACATGTTGAATAGGGAGCCATAGGGCCCTGGTCTAAAGTAGTAGTAGTTCACTCTTATTAACATGTTGAATAGGGTGCCATAGGGCCCTGGTCTAAAGTAGTAGTAGTTCACTCTTATTAACATGTTGAATAGGGTGCCATAGGGCCCTGGTCTATAGTAGTAGTAGTTCACTCTTATTAACATGTTGAATAGGGTGCCATAGGGCCCTGGTCTATAGTAGTAGTAGTTCACTCTTATTAACATGTTGAATAGGGTGCCATAGGGCCCTGGTCTAAAGTAGTAGTAGTTCACTCTTATTAACATGTTGAATAGGGTGCCATAGGGCCCTGGTCTAAAGTAGTAGTAGTTCACTCTTATTAACATGTTGAATAGGGAGCCATAGGGCCCTGGTCTAAAGTAGTAGTAGTTCACTCTTATTAACATGTTGAATAGGGAGCCATAGGGCCCTGGTCTAAAGTAGTAGTAGTTCACTCTTATTAACATGTTGAATAGGGAGCCATAGGGCCCTGGTCTATAGTAGTAGTAGTTCACTCTTATTAACATGTTGAATAGGGAGCCATAGGGCCCTGGTCTATAGTAGTAGTAGTTCACTCTTATTAACATGTTGAATAGGGAGCTATAGGGCCCTGGTCTATAGTAGTAGTAGTTCACTCTTATTAACATGTTGAATAGGGAGCCATAGGGCCCTGGTCTATAGTAGTAGTAGTTCACTCTTATTAACATGTTGAATAGGGAGCCATAGGGCCCTGGTCTATAGTAGTAGTAGTTCACTCTTATTAACATGTTGAATAGGGTGCCATAGGGCCCTGGTCTATAGTAGTAGTAGTTCACTCTTATTAACATGTTGAATAGGGAGCCATAGGGCCCTGGTCTATAGTAGTAGTAGTTCACTCTTATTAACATGTTGAATAGGGAGCCATAGGGCCCTGGTCTATAGTAGTAGTAGTTCACTCTTATTAACATGTTGAATAGGGTGCTATAGGGCCCTGGTCTATAGTAGTAGTAGTTCACTCTTATTAACATGTTGAATAGGGAGCCATAGGGCCCTGGTCTATAGTAGTAGTAGTTCACTCTTATTAACATGTTGAATAGGGAGCCATAGGGCCCTGGTCTATAGTAGTAGTAGTTCACTCTTATTAACATGTTGAATAGGGTGCCATAGGGCCCTGGTCTATAGTAGTAGTAGTTCACTCTTATTAACATGTTGAATAGGGAGCCATAGGGCCCTGATCTATAGTAGTAGTAGTTCACTCTTATTAACATGTTGAATAGGGAGCCATAGGGCTCTGGTCTATAGTAGTAGTAGTTCACTCTTATTAACATGTTGAATAGGGTGCCATAGGGCCCTGGTCTATAGTAGTAGTAGTTCACTCTTATTAACATGTTGAATAGGGTGCCATAGGGCCCTGGTCTATAGTAGTAGTAGTTCACTCTTATTAACATGTTGAATAGGGAGCCATAGGGCCCTGGTCTATAGTAGTAGTAGTTCACTCTTATTAACATGTTGAATAGGGAGCCATAGGGCCCTGGTCTATAGTAGTAGTAGTTCACTCTTATTAACATGTTGAATAGGGAGCCATAGGGCCCTGATCTATAGTAGTAGTAGTTCACTCTTATTAACATGTTGAATAGGGTGCCATAGGGCCCTGGTCTATAGTAGTAGTAGTTCACTCTTATTAACATGTTGAATAGGGTGCCATAGGGCCCTGGTCTAAAGTAGTAGTAGTTCACTCTTATTAACATGTTGAATAGGGTGCCATAGGGCCCTGGTCTATAGTAGTAGTAGTTCACTCTTATTAACATGTTGAATAGGGTGCCATAGGGCCCTGGTCTATAGTAGTAGTAGTTCACTCTTATTAACATGTTGAATAGGGAGCCATAGGGCCCTGGTCTAAAGTAGTAGTAGTTCACTCTTATTAACATGTTGAATAGGGTGCCATAGGGCCCTGGTCTAAAGTAGTAGTAGTTCACTCTTATTAACATGTTGAATAGGGTGCCATAGGGCCCTGGTCTATAGTAGTAGTAGTTCACTCTTATTAACATGTTGAATAGGGAGCCATAGGGCCCTGGTCTATAGTAGTAGTAGTTCACTCTTATTAACATGTTGAATAGGGAGCCATAGGGCCCTGGTCTAAAGTAGTAGTAGTTCACTCTTATTAACATGTTGAATAGGGTGCCATAGGGCCCTGGTCTATAGTAGTAGTAGTTCACTCTTATTAACATGTTGAATAGGGTGCCATAGGGCCCTGGTCTATAGTAGTAGTAGTTCACTCTTATTAACATGTTGAATAGGGAGCCATAGGGCTCTGGTCTATAGTAGTAGTAGTTCACTCTTATTAACATGTTGAATAGGGTGCCATAGGGCCCTGGTCTATAGTAGTAGTAGTTCACTCTTATTAACATGTTGAATAGGGAGCCATAGGGCCCTGGTCTATAGTAGTAGTAGTTCACTCTTATTAACATGTTGAATAGGGAGCCATAGGGCCCTGGTCTATAGTAGTAGTAGTTCACTCTTATTAACATGTTGAATAGGGAGCCATAGGGCCCTGGTCTAAAGTAGTAGTAGTTCACTCTTATTAACATGTTGAATAGGGTGCCATAGGGCCCTGGTCTATAGTAGTAGTAGTTCACTCTTATTAACATGTTGAATAGGGTGCCATAGGGCCCTGGTCTATAGTAGTAGTAGTTCACTCTTATTAACATGTTGAATAGGGTGCCATAGGGCCCTGGTCTATAGTAGTAGTAGTTCACTCTTATTAACATGTTGAATAGGGTGCCATAGGGCCCTGGTCTAAAGTAGTAGTAGTTCACTCTTATTAACATGTTGAATAGGGTGCCATAGGGCCCTGGTCTAAAGTAGTAGTAGTTCACTCTTATTAACATGTTGAATAGGGTGCCATAGGGCCCTGGTCTAAAGTAGTAGTAGTTCACTCTTATTAACATGTTGAATAGGGTGCCATAGGGCCCTGGTCTAAAGTAGTAGTAGTTCACTCTTATTAACATGTTGAATAGGGTGCCATAGGGCCCTGGTCTATAGTAGTAGTAGTTCACTCTTATTAACATGTTGAATAGGGTGCCATAGGGCCCTGGTCTAAAGTAGTAGTAGTTCACTCTTATTAACATGTTGAATAGGGTGCCATAGGGCCCTGGTCTATAGTAGTAGTAGTTCACTCTTATTAACATGTTGAATAGGGTGCCATAGGGCCCTGGTCTATAGTAGTAGTAGTTCACTCTTATTAACATGTTGAATAGGGTGCCATAGGGCCCTGGTCTAAAGTAGTAGTAGTTCACTCTTATTAACATGTTGAATAGGGTGCCATAGGGCCCTGGTCTAAAGTAGTAGTAGTTCACTCTTATTAACATGTTGAATAGGGTGCCATAGGGCCCTGGTCTATAGTAGTAGTAGTTCACTCTTATTAACATGTTGAATAGGGTGCCATAGGGCCCTGGTCTATAGTAGTAGTAGTTCACTCTTATTAACATGTTGAATAGGGTGCCATAGGGCCCTGGTCTAAAGTAGTAGTAGTTCACTCTTATTAACATGTTGAATAGGGTGCCATAGGGCCCTGGTCTATAGTAGTAGTAGTTCACTCTTATTAACATGTTGAATAGGGAGCCATAGGGCCCTGGTCTATAGTAGTAGTAGTTCACTCTTATTAACATGTTGAATAGGGTGCCATAGGGCCCTGGTCTATAGTAGTAGTAGTTCACTCTTATTAACATGTTGAATAGGGTGCCATAGGGCCCTGGTCTATAGTAGTAGTAGTTCACTCTTATTAACATGTTGAATAGGGTGCCATAGGGCCCTGGTCTAAAGTAGTAGTAGTTCACTCTTATTAACATGTTGAATAGGGTGCCATAGGGCCCTGGTCTATAGTAGTAGTAGTTCACTCTTATTAACATGTTGAATAGGGAGCCATAGGGCCCTGGTCTATAGTAGTAGTAGTTCACTCTTATTAACATGTTGAATAGGGAGCCATAGGGCCCTGGTCTAAAGTAGTAGTAGTTCACTCTTATTAACATGTTGAATAGGGAGCCATAGGGCTCTGGTCTATAGTAGTAGTAGTTCACTCTTATTAACATGTTGAATAGGGTGCCATAGGGCCCTGGTCTATAGTAGTAGTAGTTCACTCTTATTAACATGTTGAATAGGGTGCCATAGGGCCCTGGTCTATAGTAGTATTAGTTCACTCTTATTAACATGTTGAATAGGGAGCCATAGGGCCCTGGTCTAAAGTAGTAGTAGTTCACTCTTATTAACATGTTGAATAGGGTGCCATAGGCCCTGGTCTATAGTAGTAGTAGTTCACTCTTATTAACATGTTGAATAGGGTGCCATAGGGCCCTGGTCTAAAGTAGTAGTAGTTCACTCTTATTAACATGTTGAATAGGGTGCCATAGGGCCCTGGTCTATAGTAGTAGTAGTTCACTCTTATTAACATGTTGAATAGGGAGCCATAGGGCTCTGGTCTATAGTAGTAGTAGTTCACTCTTATTAACATGTTGAATAGGGAGCCATAGGGCCCTGGTCTAAAGTAGTAGTAGTTCACTCTTATTAACATGTTGAATAGGGTGCCATAGGGCCCTGGTCTATAGTAGTAGTAGTTCACTCTTATTAACATGTTGAATAGGGAGCCATAGGGCCCTGGTCTATAGTAGTAGTAGTTCACTCTTATTAACATGTTGAATAGGGAGCCATAGGGCCCTGGTCTATAGTAGTAGTAGTTCACTCTTATTAACATGTTGAATAGGCTGCCATAGGGCCCTGGTCTATAGTAGTAGTAGTTCACTCTTATTAACATGTTGAATAGGGTGCCATAGGGCTCTGGTCTATAGTAGTAGTAGTTCACTCTTATTAACATGTTGAATAGGGTGCCATAGGGCTCTGGTCTAAAGTAGTAGTAGTTCACTCTTATTAACATGTTGAATAGGGTGCCATAGGGCCCTGGTCTATAGTAGTAGTAGTTCACTCTTATTAACATGTTGAATAGGGAGCCATAGGGCCCTGGTCTATAGTAGTAGTAGTTCACTCTTATTAACATGTTGAATAGGGTGCCATAGGGCCCTGGTCTATAGTAGTAGTAGTTCACTCTTATTAACATGTTGAATAGGGAGCCATAGGGCCCTGGTCTAAAGTAGTAGTAGTTCACTCTTATTAACATGTTGAATAGGGTGCCATAGGGCCCTGGTCTAAAGTAGTAGTAGTTCACTCTTATTAACATGTTGAATAGGGAGCCATAGGGCCCTGGTCTATAGTAGTAGTAGTTCACTCTTATTAACATGTTGAATAGGGAGCCATAGGGCCCTGGTCTATAGTAGTAGTAGTTCACTCTTATTAACATGTTGAATAGGGTGCCATAGGGCCCTGGTCTATAGTAGTAGTAGTTCACTCTTATTAACATGTTGAATAGGGTGCCATAGGGCCCTGGTCTATAGTAGTACCCTCTACTCTTATTAACATGTTGAATAGGGTGCCATAGGGCCCTGGTCTAAAGTAGTAGTAGTTCACTCTTATTAACATGTTGAATAGGGTGCCATAGGGCCCTGGTCTATAGTAGTACCCTCTACTCTTATTAACATGTTGAATAGGGTGCCATAGGGCCCTGGTCTATAGTAGTAGTAGTTCACTCTTATTAACATGTTGAATAGGGTGCCATAGGGCCCTGGTCTATAGTAGTAGTAGTTCACTCTTATTAACATGTTGAATAGGGTGCCATAGGGCCCTGGTCTATAGTAGTATTAGTTCACTCTTATTAACATGTTGAATAGGGAGCCATAGGGCCCTGGTCTAAAGTAGTAGTAGTTCACTCTTATTAACATGTTGAATAGGGTGCCATAGGCCCTGGTCTATAGTAGTAGTAGTTCACTCTTATTAACATGTTGAATAGGGTGCCATAGGGCCCTGGTCTATAGTAGTAGTAGTTCACTCTTATTAACATGTTGAATAGGGTGCCATAGGCCCTGGTCTATAGTAGTAGTAGTTCACTCTTATTAACATGTTGAATAGGGTGCCATAGGGCCCTGGTCTATAGTAGTAGTAGTTCACTCTTATTAACATGTTGAATAGGGTGCCATAGGGCCCTGGTCTAAAGTAGTAGTAGTTCACTCTTATTAACATGTTGAATAGGGAGCCATAGGGCCCTGGTCTATAGTAGTAGTAGTTCACTCTTATTAACATGTTGAATAGGGAGCCATAGGGCCCTGGTCTATAGTAGTAGTAGTTCACTCTTATTAACATGTTGAATAGGGAGCCATAGGGCCCTGGTCTATAGTAGTAGTAGTTCACTCTTATTAACATGTTGAATAGGGTGCCATAGGGCTCTGGTCTATAGTAGTAGTAGTTCACTCTTATTAACATGTTGAATAGGGAGCCATAGGGCCCTGGTCTATAGTAGTAGTAGTTCACTCTTATTAACATGTTGAATAGGGTGCCATAGGGCCCTGGTCTATAGTAGTAGTAGTTCACTCTTATTAACATGTTGAATAGGGTGCCATAGGGCTCTGGTCTATAGTAGTAGTAGTTCACTCTTATTAACATGTTGAATAGGGTGCCATAGGGCCCTGGTCTAAAGTAGTAGTAGTTCACTCTTATTAACATGTTGAATAGGGTGCCATAGGGCCCTGGTCTATAGTAGTAGTAGTTCACTCTTATTAACATGTTGAATAGGGTGCCATAGGGCCCTGGTCTATAGTAGTAGTAGTTCACTCTTATTAACATGTTGAATAGGGTGCCATAGGGCCCTGGTCTATAGTAGTAGTAGTTCACTCTTATTAACATGTTGAATAGGGTGCCATAGGGCCCTGGTCTAAAGTAGTAGTAGTTCACTCTTATTAACATGTTGAATAGGGTGCCATAGGGCCCTGGTCTATAGTAGTAGTAGTTCACTCTTATTAACATGTTGAATAGGGAGCCATAGGGCCCTGGTCTATAGTAGTAGTAGTTCACTCTTATTAACATGTTGAATAGGGTGCCATAGGGCCCTGGTCTATAGTAGTAGTAGTTCACTCTTATTAACATGTTGAATAGTGTGCCATAGGGCCCTGGTCTATAGTAGTAGTAGTTCACTCTTATTAACATGTTGAATAGGGTGCCATAGGGCCCTGGTCTAAAGTAGTAGTAGTTCACTCTTATTAACATGTTGAATAGGGAGCCATAGGGCCCTGGTCTATAGTAGTAGTAGTTCACTCTTATTAACATGTTGAATAGGGTGCTATAGGGCCCTGGTCTATAGTAGTGGTAGTTCACTCTTATTAACATGTTGAATAGGGTGCCATAGGGCCCTGGTCTAAAGTAGTAGTAGTTCACTCTTATTAACATGTTGAATAGGGTGCCATAGGGCCCTGGTCTATAGTAGTAGTAGTTCACTCTTATTAACATGTTGAATAGGGTGCCATAGGGCCCTGGTCTAAAGTAGTAGTAGTTCACTCTTATTAACATGTTGAATAGGGTGCCATAGGGCCCTGGTCTATAGTAGTAGTAGTTCACTCTTATTAACATGTTGAATAGGGAGCCATAGGGCTCTGGTCTATAGTAGTAGTAGTTCACTCTTATTAACATGTTGAATAGGGTGCCATAGGGCCCTGGTCTATAGTAGTAGTAGTTCACTCTTATTAACATGTTGAATAGGGAGCCATAGGGCCCTGGTCTATAGTAGTAGTAGTTCACTCTTATTAACATGTTGAATAGGGAGCCATAGGGCCCTGGTCTATAGTAGTAGTAGTTCACTCTTATTAACATGTTGAATAGGGAGCCATAGGGCCCTGGTCTATAGTAGTAGTAGTTCACTCTTATTAACATGTTGAATAGGGAGCCATAGGGCCCTGGTCTATAGTAGTAGTAGTTCACTCTTATTAACATGTTGAATAGGGAGCCATAGGGCCCTGGTCTAAAGTAGTAGTAGTTCACTCTTATTAACATGTTGAATAGGGTGCCATAGGGCCCTGGTCTATAGTAGTAGTAGTTCACTCTTATTAACATGTTGAATAGGGAGCCATAGGGCCCTGGTCTATAGTAGTAGTAGTTCACTCTTATTAACATGTTGAATAGGGAGCCATAGGGCCCTGGTCTATAGTAGTAGTAGTTCACTCTTATTAACATGTTGAATAGGGAGCCATAGGGCCCTGGTCTAAAGTAGTAGTAGTTCACTCTTATTAACATGTTGAATAGGGAGCCATAGGGCCCTGGTCTATAGTAGTAGTAGTTCACTCTTATTAACATGTTGAATAGGGAGCCATAGGGCCCTGGTCTATAGTAGTAGTAGTTCACTCTTATTAACATGTTGAATAGGGAGCCATAGGGCCCTGGTCTATAGTAGTAGTAGTTCACTCTTATTAACATGTTGAATAGGGTGCCATAGGGCCCTGGTCTATAGTAGTAGTAGTTCACTCTTATTAACATGTTGAATAGGGTGCCATAGGGCCCTGGTCTATAGTAGTAGTAGTTCACTCTTATTAACATGTTGAATAGGGTGCCATAGGGCCCTGGTCTAAAGTAGTAGTAGTTCACTCTTATTAACATGTTGAATAGGGAGCCATAGGGCCCTGGTCTAAAGTAGTAGTAGTTCACTCTTATTAACATGTTGAATAGGGTGCCATAGGGCCCTGGTCTATAGTAGTAGTAGTTCACTCTTATTAACATGTTGAATAGGGAGCCATAGGGCCCTGGTCTATAGTAGTAGTAGTTCACTCTTATTAACATGTTGAATAGGGTGCCATAGGGCCCTGGTCTAAAGTAGTAGTAGTTCACTCTTATTAACATGTTGAATAGGGAGCCATAGGGCCCTGGTCTATAGTAGTAGTAGTTCACTCTTATTAACATGTTGAATAGGGAGCCATAGGGCCCTGGTCTAAAGTAGTAGTAGTTCACTCTTATTAACATGTTGAATAGGGAGCCATAGGGCCCTGGTCTATAGTAGTAGTAGTTCACTCTTATTAACATGTTGAATAGGGAGCCATAGGGCCCTGGTCTATAGTAGTAGTAGTTCACTCTTATTAACATGTTGAATAGGGAGCCATAGGGCCCTGGTCTATAGTAGTAGTAGTTCACTCTTATTAACATGTTGAATAGGGTGCCATAGGGCCCTGGTCTATAGTAGTAGTAGTTCACTCTTATTAACATGTTGAATAGGGTGCCATAGGGCCCTGGTCTATAGTAGTAGTAGTTCACTCTTATTAACATGTTGAATAGGGAGCCATAGGGCTCTGGTCTATAGTAGTAGTAGTTCACTCTTATTAACATGTTGAATAGGGAGCCATAGGGCTCTGGTCTATAGTAGTAGTAGTTCACTCTTATTAACATGTTGAATAGGGAGCCATAGGGCTCTGGTCTATAGTAGTAGTAGTTCACTCTTATTAACATGTTGAATAGGGAGCCATAGGGCTCTGGTCTATAGTAGTAGTAGTTCACTCTTATTAACATGTTGAATAGGGAGCCATAGGGCCCTGGTCTATAGTAGTAGTAGTTCACTCTTATTAACATGTTGAATAGGGTGCCATTTTGCCCTGGTCTATAGTAGTAGTAGTTCACTCTTATTAACATGTTGAATAGGGTGCCATAGGGCCCTGGTCTATAGTAGTAGTAGTTCACTCTTATTAACATGTTGAATAGGGAGCCATAGGGCCCTGGTCTATAGTAGTAGTAGTTCACTCTTATTAACATGTTGAATAGGGAGCCATAGGGCCCTGGTCTATAGTAGTAGTAGTTCACTCTTATTAACATGTTGAATAGGGAGCCATAGGGCTCTGGTCTAAAGTAGTAGTAGTTCACTCTTATTAACATGTTGAATAGGGAGCCATAGGGCCCTGGTCTATAGTAGTAGTAGTTCACTCTTATTAACATGTTGAATAGGGAGCCATAGGGCTCTGGTCTATAGTAGTAGTAGTTCACTCTTATTAACATGTTGAATAGGGAGCCATAGGGCTCTGGTCTATAGTAGTAGTAGTTCACTCTTATTAACATGTTGAATAGGGAGCCATAGGGCCCTGGTCTATAGTAGTAGTAGTTCACTCTTATTAACATGTTGAATAGGGAGCCATAGGGCTCTGGTCTATAGTAGTAGTAGTTCACTCTTATTAACATGTTGAATAGGGAGCCATAGGGCCCTGGTCTATAGTAGTAGTAGTTCACTCTTATTAACATGTTGAATAGGGAGCCATAGGGCCCTGGTCTATAGTAGTAGTAGTTCACTCTTATTAACATGTTGAATAGGGAGCCATAGGGCCCTGGTCTAAAGTAGTAGTAGTTCACTCTTATTAACATGTTGAATAGGGTGCCATAGGGCCCTGGTCTAAAGTAGTAGTAGTTCACTCTTATTAACATGTTGAATAGGGTGCCATAGGCCCTGGTCTATAGTAGTAGTAGTTCACTCTTATTAACATGTTGAATAGGGAGCCATAGGGCCCTGGTCTATAGTAGTAGTAGTTCACTCTTATTAACATGTTGAATAGGGAGCCATAGGGCCCTGGTCTATAGTAGTAGTAGTTCACTCTTATTAACATGTTGAATAGGGAGCCATAGGGCCCTGGTCTATAGTAGTAGTAGTTCACTCTTATTAACATGTTGAATAGGGAGCCATAGGGCCCTGGTCTATAGTAGTAGTAGTTCACTCTTATTAACATGTTGAATAGGGAGCCATAGGGCCCTGGTCTAAAGTAGTAGTAGTTCACTCTTATTAACATGTTGAATAGGGAGCCATAGGGCCCTGGTCTATAGTAGTAGTAGTTCACTCTTATTAACATGTTGAATAGGGAGCCATAGGGCCCTGGTCTATAGTAGTAGTAGTTCACTCTTATTAACATGTTGAATAGGGAGCCATAGGGCTCTGGTCTAAAGTAGTAGTAGTTCACTCTTATTAACATGTTGAATAGGGTGCCATAGGGCCCTGGTCTATAGTAGTAGTAGTTCACTCTTATTAACATGTTGAATAGGGAGCCATAGGGCTCTGGTCTATAGTAGTAGTAGTTCACTCTTATTAACATGTTGAATAGGGAGCCATAGGGCTCTGGTCTAAAGTAGTAGTAGTTCACTCTTATTAACATGTTGAATAGGGTGCCATAGGGCCCTGGTCTATAGTAGTAGTAGTTCACTCTTATTAACATGTTGAATAGGGAGCCATAGGGCTCTGGTCTATAGTAGTAGTAGTTCACTCTTATTAACATGTTGAATAGGGCGCCATAGGGCCCTGGTCTATAGTAGTAGTAGTTCACTCTTATTAACATGTTGAATAGGGAGCCATAGGGCCCTGGTCTATAGTAGTAGTAGTTCACTCTTATTAACATGTTGAATAGGGAGCCATAGGGCCCTGGTCTAAAGTAGTAGTAGTTCACTCTTATTAACATGTTGAATAGGGAGCCATAGGGCCCTGGTCTATAGTAGTAGTAGTTCACTCTTATTAACATGTTGAATAGGGTGCTATAGGGCTCTGGTCTATAGTAGTAGTAGTTCACTCTTATTAACATGTTGAATAGGGAGCCATAGGGCCCTGGTCTATAGTAGTAGTAGTTCACTCTTATTAACATGTTGAATAGGGTGCTATAGGGCCCTGGTCTAAAGTAGTAGTAGTTCACTCTTATTAACATGTTGAATAGGGAGCCATAGGGCTCTGGTCTATAGTAGTAGTAGTTCACTCTTATTAACATGTTGAATAGGGTGCTATAGGGCCCTGGTCTATAGTAGTAGTAGTTCACTCTTATTAACATGTTGAATAGGGTGCCATAGGGCCCTGGTCTATAGTAGTAGTAGTTCACTCTTATTAACATGTTGAATAGGGAGCCATAGGGCCCTGGTCTAAAGTAGTAGTAGTTCACTCTTATTAACATGTTGAATAGGGAGCCATAGGGCCCTGGTCTAAAGTAGTAGTAGTTCACTCTTATTAACATGTTGAATAGGGAGCCATAGGGCCCTGGTCTATAGTAGTAGTAGTTCACTCTTATTAACATGTTGAATAGGGAGCCATAGGGCCCTGGTCTATAGTAGTAGTAGTTCACTCTTATTAACATGTTGAATAGGGAGCCATAGGGCCCTGGTCTATAGTAGTAGTAGTTCACTCTTATTAACATGTTGAATAGGGAGCCATAGGGCCCTGGTCTAAAGTAGTAGTAGTTCACTCTTATTAACATATTGAATAGGGTGCCATAGGGCCCTGGTCTATAGTAGTAGTAGTTCACTCTTATTAACATGTTGAATAGGGAGCCATAGGGCTCTGGTCTAAAGTAGTAGTAGTTCACTCTTATTAACATGTTGAATAGGGTGCCATAGGGCCCTGGTCTAAAGTAGTAGTAGTTCACTCTTATTAACATGTTGAATAGGGTGCCATAGGGCCCTGGTCTATAGTAGTAGTAGTTCACTCTTATTAACATGTTGAATAGGGAGCCATAGGGCCCTGGTCTAAAGTAGTAGTAGTTCACTCTTATTAACATGTTGAATAGGGAGCCATAGGGCCCTGGTCTAAAGTAGTAGTAGTTCACTCTTATTAACATGTTGAATAGGGAGCCATAGGGCCCTGGTCTAAAGTAGTAGTAGTTCACTCTTATTAACATGTTGAATAGGGAGCCATAGGGCCCTGGTCTAAAGTAGTAGTAGTTCACTCTTATTAACATGTTGAATAGGGAGCCATAGGGCCCTGGTCTAAAGTAGTAGTAGTTCACTCTTATTAACATGTTGAATAGGGAGCCATAGAGCCCTGGTCTATAGTAGTAGTAGTTCACTCTTATTAACATGTTGAATAGGGAGCCATAGGGCCCTGGTCTAAAGTAGTAGTAGTTCACTCTTATTAACATGTTGAATAGGGTGCCATAGGGCCCTGGTCTATAGTAGTAGTAGTTCACTCTTATTAACATGTTGAATAGGGTGCCATAGGGCCCTGGTCTATAGTAGTAGTAGTTCACTCTTATTAACATGTTGAATAGGGTGCCATAGGGCCCTGGTCTATAGTAGTAGTAGTTCACTCTTATTAACATGTTGAATAGGGAGCCATAGGGCCCTGGTCTATAGTAGTAGTAGTTCACTCTTATTAACATGTTGAATAGGGTGCCATAGGGCTCTGGTCTAAAGTAGTAGTAGTTCACTCTTATTAACATGTTGAATAGGGTGCCATAGGGCCCTGGTCTAAAGTAGTAGTAGTTCACTCTTATTAACATGTTGAATAGGGTGCCATAGGGCCCTGGTCTATAGTAGTAGTAGTTCACTCTTATTAACATGTTGAATAGGGAGCCATAGGGCCCTGGTCTATAGTAGTAGTAGTTCACTCTTATTAACATGTTGAATAGGGAGCCATAGGGCCCTGGTCTAAAGTAGTAGTAGTTCACTCTTATTAACATGTTGAATAGGGTGCCATAGGGCCCTGGTCTAAAGTAGTAGTAGTTCACTCTTATTAACATGTTGAATAGGGAGCCATAGGGCCCTGGTCTAAAGTAGTAGTAGTTCACTCTTATTAACATGTTGAATAGGGAGCCATAGGGCCCTGGTCTAAAGTAGTAGTAGTTCACTCTTATTAACATGTTGAATAGGGTGCCATAGGGCCCTGGTCTAAAGTAGTAGTAGTTCACTCTTATTAACATGTTGAATAGGGTGCCATAGGGCTCTGGTCTATAGTAGTAGTAGTTCACTCTTATTAACATGTTGAATAGGGAGCCATAGGGCCCTGGTCTATAGTAGTAGTAGTTCACTCTTATTAACATGTTGAATAGGGAGCCATAGGGCCCTGGTCTATAGTAGTAGTAGTTCACTCTTATTAACATGTTGAATAGGGAGCCATAGGGCCCTGGTCTATAGTAGTAGTAGTTCACTCTTATTAACATGTTGAATAGGGTGCCATAGGGCCCTGGTCTATAGTAGTAGTAGTTCACTCTTATTAACATGTTGAATAGGGAGCCATAGGGCCCTGGTCTATAGTAGTAGTAGTTCACTCTTATTAACATGTTGAATAGGGAGCCATAGGGCCCTGGTCTATAGTAGTAGTAGTTCACTCTTATTAACATGTTGAATAGGGAGCCATAGGGCCCTGGTCTATAGTAGTAGTAGTTCACTCTTATTAACATGTTGAATAGGGAGCCATAGGGCCCTGGTCTAAAGTAGTAGTAGTTCACTCTTATTAACATGTTGAATAGGGTGCCATAGGGCCCTGGTCTAAAGTAGTAGTAGTTCACTCTTATTAACATGTTGAATAGGGTGCCATAGGGCCCTGGTCTATAGTAGTAGTAGTTCACTCTTATTAACATGTTGAATAGTGTGCCATAGGGCCCTGGTCTATAGTAGTAGTAGTAGTTCACTCTTATTAACATGTTGAATAGGGAGCCATAGGGCCCTGGTCTATAGTAGTAGTAGTTCACTCTTATTAACATGTTGAATAGGGAGCCATAGGGCCCTGGTCTATAGTAGTAGTAGTTCACTCTTATTAACATGTTGAATAGGGTGCCATAGGGCCCTGGTCTAAAGTAGTAGTAGTTCACTCTTATTAACATGTTGAATAGGGTGCCATAGGGCCCTGGTCTATAGTAGTAGTAGTTCACTCTTATTAACATGTTGAATAGGGAGCCATAGGGCCCTGGTCTATAGTAGTAGTAGTTCACTCTTATTAACATGTTGAATAGGGAGCCATAGGGCCCTGGTCTATAGTAGTAGTAGTTCACTCTTATTAACATGTTGAATAGGGAGCCATAGGGCCCTGGTCTATAGTAGTAGTAGTTCACTCTTATTAACATGTTGAATAGGGAGCCATAGGGCCCTGGTCTAAAGTAGTAGTAGTTCACTCTTATTAACATGTTGAATAGGGCGCCATAGGGCCCTGGTCTATAGTAGTAGTAGTTCACTCTTATTAACATGTTGAATAGGGAGCTATAGGGCCCTGGTCTATAGTAGTAGTAGTTCACTCTTATTAACATGTTGAATAGGGAGCCATAGGGCCCTGGTCTATAGTAGTAGTAGTTCACTCTTATTAACATGTTGAATAGGGTGCCATAGGGCCCTGGTCTATAGTAGTAGTAGTTCACTCTTATTAACATGTTGAATAGGGAGCCATAGGGCCCTGGTCTATAGTAGTAGTAGTTCACTCTTATTAACATGTTGAATAGGGAGCCATAGGGCCCTGGTCTATAGTAGTAGTAGTTCACTCTTATTAACATGTTGAATAGGGTGCCATAGGGCCCTGGTCTATAGTAGTACCATCTACTCTTATTAACATGTTGAATAGGGTGCCATAGGGCCCTGGTCTATAGTAGTAGTAGTTCACTCTTATTAACATGTTGAATAGGGAGCCATAGGGCCCTGGTCTATAGTAGTAGTAGTTCACTCTTATTAACATGTTGAATAGGGAGCCATAGGGCTCTGGTCTAAAGTAGTAGTAGTTCACTCTTATTAACATGTTGAATAGGGAGCCATAGGGCCCTGGTCTATAGTAGTAGTAGTTCACTCTTATTAACATGTTGAATAGGGAGCCATAGGGCTCTGGTCTAAAGTAGTAGTAGTTCACTCTTATTAACATGTTGAATAGGGAGCCATAGGGCCCTGGTCTAAAGTAGTAGTAGTTCACTCTTATTAACATGTTGAATAGGGAGCCATAGGGCCCTGGTCTAAAGTAGTAGTAGTTCACTCTTATTAACATGTTGAATAGGGAGCCATAGGGCCCTGGTCTATAGTAGTAGTAGTTCACTCTTATTAACATGTTGAATAGGGTGCTATAGGGCTCTGGTCTAAAGTAGTAGTAGTTCACTCTTATTAACATGTTGAATAGGGAGCCATAGGGCCCTGGTCTATAGTAGTAGTAGTTCACTCTTATTAACATGTTGAATAGGGAGCCATAGGGCCCTGGTCTATAGTAGTAGTAGTTCACTCTTATTAACATGTTGAATAGGGAGCCATAGGGCCCTGGTCTATAGTAGTAGTAGTTCACTCTTATTAACATGTTGAATAGGGAGCCATAGGGCCCTGGTCTATAGTAGTAGTAGTTCACTCTTATTAACATGTTGAATAGGGAGCCATAGGGCCCTGGTCTAAAGTAGTAGTAGTTCACTCTTATTAACATGTTGAATAGGGTGCTATAGGGCCCTGGTCTAAAGTAGTAGTAGTTCACTCTTATTAACATGTTGAATAGGGTGCCATAGGGCCCTGGTCTAAAGTAGTAGTAGTTCACTCTTATTAACATGTTGAATAGGGAGCCATAGGGCTCTGGTCTAAAGTAGTAGTAGTTCACTCTTATTAACATGTTGAATAGGGAGCCATAGGGCCCTGGTCTATAGTAGTAGTAGTTCACTCTTATTAACATGTTGAATAGGGAGCCATAGGGCCCTGGTCTATAGTAGTAGTAGTTCACTCTTATTAACATGTTGAATAGGGTGCCATAGGGCCCTGGTCTAAAGTAGTAGTAGTTCACTCTTATTAACATGTTGAATAGGGAGCCATAGGGCTCTGGTCTAAAGTAGTAGTAGTTCACTCTTATTAACATGTTGAATAGGGAGCCATAGGGCCCTGGTCTAAAGTAGTAGTAGTTCACTCTTATTAACATGTTGAATAGGGTGCCATAGGGCCCTGGTCTATAGTAGTAGTAGTTCACTCTTATTAACATGTTGAATAGGGAGCCATAGGGCCCTGGTCTAAAGTAGTAGTAGTTCACTCTTATTAACATGTTGAATAGGGTGCCATAGGGCCCTGGTCTATAGTAGTAGTAGTTCACTCTTATTAACATGTTGAATAGGGTGCCATAGGGCCCTGGTCTATAGTAGTAGTAGTTCACTCTTATTAACATGTTGAATAGGGAGCCATAGGGCCCTGGTCTATAGTAGTAGTAGTTCACTCTTATTAACATGTTGAATAGGGTGCCATAGGGCCCTGGTCTAAAGTAGTAGTAGTTCACTCTTATTAACATGTTGAATAGGGAGCCATAGGGCCCTGGTCTAAAGTAGTAGTAGTTCACTCTTATTAACATGTTGAATAGGGAGCCATAGGGCCCTGGTCTAAAGTAGTAGTAGTTCACTCTTATTAACATGTTGAATAGGGAGCCATAGGGCCCTGGTCTATAGTAGTAGTAGTTCACTCTTATTAACATGTTGAATAGGGTGCCATAGGGCCCTGGTCTATAGTAGTAGTAGTTCACTCTTATTAACATGTTGAATAGGGTGCCATAGGGCCCTGGTCTATAGTAGTAGTAGTTCACTCTTATTAACATGTTGAATAGGGTGCCATAGGGCCCTGGTCTAAAGTAGTAGTAGTTCACTCTTATTAACATGTTGAATAGGGAGCCATAGGGCCCTGGTCTAAAGTAGTAGTAGTTCACTCTTATTAACATGTTGAATAGGGTGCCATAGGGCCCTGGTCTATAGTAGTAGTAGTTCACTCTTATTAACATGTTGAATAGGGTGCCATAGGGCCCTGGTCTAAAGTAGTAGTAGTTCACTCTTATTAACATGTTGAATAGGGAGCCATAGGGCCCTGGTCTAAAGTAGTAGTAGTTCACTCTTATTAACATGTTGAATAGGGTGCCATAGGGCCCTGGTCTATAGTAGTAGTAGTTCACTCTTATTAACATGTTGAATAGGGAGCCATAGGGCCCTGGTCTATAGTAGTAGTAGTTCACTCTTATTAACATGTTGAATAGGGTGCCATAGGGCCCTGGTCTAAAGTAGTAGTAGTTCACTCTTATTAACATGTTGAATAGGGAGCCATAGGGCCCTGGTCTATAGTAGTAGTAGTTCACTCTTATTAACATGTTGAATAGGGTGCCATAGGGCTCTGGTCTATAGTAGTAGTAGTTCACTCTTATTAACATGTTGAATAGGGAGCCATAGGGCCCTGGTCTATAGTAGTAGTAGTTCACTCTTATTAACATGTTGAATAGGGAGCCATAGGGCCCTGGTCTATAGTAGTAGTAGTTCACTCTTATTAACATGTTGAATAGGGTGCCATAGGGCCCTGGTCTATAGTAGTAGTAGTTCACTCTTATTAACATGTTGAATAGGGAGCCATAGGGCCCTGGTCTATAGTAGTAGTAGTTCACTCTTATTAACATGTTGAATAGGGTGCCATAGGGCCCTGGTCTATAGTAGTAGTAGTTCACTCTTATTAACATGTTGAATAGGGAGCCATAGGGCCCTGGTCTATAGTAGTAGTAGTTCACTCTTATTAACATGTTGAATAGGGAGCCATAGGGCCCTGGTCTATAGTAGTAGTAGTTCACTCTTATTAACATGTTGAATAGGGAGCCATAGGGCCCTGGTCTATAGTAGTAGTAGTTCACTCTTATTAACATGTTGAATAGGGAGCCATAGGGCCCTGGTCTATAGTAGTAGTAGTTCACTCTTATTAACATGTTGAATAGGGAGCCATAGGGCCCTGGTCTATAGTAGTAGTAGTTCACTCTTATTAACATGTTGAATAGGGTGCCATAGGGCCCTGGTCTATAGTAGTAGTAGTTCACTCTTATTAACATGTTGAATAGGGAGCCATAGGGCTCTGGTCTATAGTAGTAGTAGTTCACTCTTATTAACATGTTGAATAGGGAGCCATAGGGCCCTGGTCTATAGTAGTAGTAGTTCACTCTTATTAACATGTTGAATAGGGAGCCATAGGGCCCTGGTCTAAAGTAGTAGTAGTTCACTCTTATTAACATGTTGAATAGGGAGCCATAGGGCCCTGGTCTAAAGTAGTAGTAGTTCACTCTTATTAACATGTTGAATAGGGAGCCATAGGGCCCTGGTCTATAGTAGTAGTAGTTCACTCTTATTAACATGTTGAATAGGGAGCCATAGGGCTCTGGTCTATAGTAGTAGTAGTTCACTCTTATTAACATGTTGAATAGGGAGCCATAGGGCCCTGGTCTAAAGTAGTAGTAGTTCACTCTTATTAACATGTTGAATAGGGAGCCATAGGGCCCTGGTCTATAGTAGTAGTAGTTCACTCTTATTAACATGTTGAATAGGGAGCCATAGGGCCCTGGTCTAAAGTAGTAGTAGTTCACTCTTATTAACATGTTGAATAGGGTGCCATAGGGCCCTGGTCTAAAGTAGTAGTAGTTCACTCTTATTAACATGTTGAATAGGGAGCTATAGGGCCCTGGTCTATAGTAGTAGTAGTTCACTCTTATTAACATGTTGAATAGGGAGCCATAGGGCCCTGGTCTATAGTAGTAGTAGTTCACTCTTATTAACATGTTGAATAGGGTGCCATAGGGCCCTGGTCTAAAGTAGTGCACTATGTAGGGAATTTGGTACGCAGCCTGTGTGCTGTGAAGCGATGAGGAGATGCGACAGGATTGCATAAGATGGATGGCGTGACCTTTCAACGAAATGAAAGTACTTCGTGCGTGGGTTACAGAAGAGACATGTATTCTGGAAACAGTGCTTTTCACATCAGTAATGCAGCTGTCGCTCCCTGGCCATAGAGAGGCTTTTATTCTCTATTTTGGTCAGGCCAGGGTGTGACTAGGTTGGGCATTCTAGTTTCTTTATTTCTATGTTTTCTGTTTCTATGTTTTTGGCCGGGTATGGTTCTCAATCAGGGACAGCTGTCTATCGTTGTCTCTGATTGGGAATCATACTTAGGCAGCCCTTTTTTCCTTTTGGTAGTTTGTGGGTAGTTGACTTTGTTCGTGGCACTAATGCCCTGTTAAGCTTCACGGTCGTTTCTTCGTTTTCTCGTGTTGTTGGCGACATTTACATTTAATAAAATAAAATGTCCGCTGACCACGATGCACCTTGGTCTCCCTCCGACGACGGCCGTGACGGCAGCGATGGGGTTCAGGGATATTATAATACAATAGTCATTCGCTACTGCTGTTGTAGTTTACAGGACGGTTAGGGGTATTTAACCTTTAACCTTTTTGGAAATGTATTTTATGCTTATTTTTAATTCTTATCTTAGACTTAAAATCAAAAGCCCCTCCCCCACTATTTAGACGTAATGCGTGTTTAGGTTCCACCTCAGAAGAATGACGGAGGCGACTTCTACATATTCACCAACTGGGTTGATCACCAACTTGGTCACAACAATAATGTGTGGAGTTTTAATGACTCCAACCTGAGTGTTGCTGTTCTCAGTTGATCTTTAGTTCAGGACCGGGCCTTAATCTGTTCTCAGTTGATCTTTAGTTCAGGACCGGGCCTTAATCTGTTCTCAGTTGATCTTTAGTTCAGGACCGGGCCTTAATCTGTTCTCAGTTGATCTTTAGTTCAGGACCGGGCCTTAATCTGTTCTCAGTTGATCTTTAGTTCAGGACCGGGCCTTAATCTGTTCTCAGTTGATCTTTAGTTCAGGACCGGGCCTTAATCTGTTCTCAGTTGATCTTTAGTTCAGGACCGGGCCTTAATCTGTTCTCAGTTGATCTTTAGTTCAGGACCAGCCTTAATCTGTTCTCAGTTGATCTTTAGTTCAGGACCGGGCCTTAATCTGTTCTCAGTTGATCTTTAGTTCAGGACCAGCCTTAATCTGTTCTCAGTTGATCTTTAGTTCAGGACCGGCCTTAATCTGTTCTCAGTTGATCTTTAGTTCAGGACCAGCCTTAATCTGTTCTCAGTTGATCTTTAGTTCAGGGCCGGGCCTTAATCTGTTCTCAGTTGATCTTTAGTTCAGGACCGGGCCTTAATCTGTTCTCAGTTGATCTTTAGTTCAGGACCGGGCCTTAATCTGTTCTCAGTTGATCTTTAGTTCAGGACCGGGCCTTAATCTGTTCTCAGTTGATCTTTAGTTCAGGACCGGGCCTTAATCTGTTCTCAGTTGATCTTTAGTTCAGGACCGGGCCTTAATCTGTTCTCAGTTGATCTTTAGTTCAGGACCGGGCCTTAATCTGTTCTCAGTTGATCTTTAGTTCAGGACCGGGCCTTAATCTGTTCTCAGTTGATCTTTAGTTCAGGACCGGGCCTTAATCTGTTCTCAGTTGATCTTTAGTTCAGGACCGGGCCTTAATCTGTTCTCAGTTGATCTTTAGTTCAGGACCGGGCCTTAATCTGTTCTCAGTTGATCTTTAGTTCAGGACCGGGCCTTAATCTGTTCTCAGTTGATCTTTAGTTCAGGACCAGCCTTAATCTGTTCTCAGTTGATCTTTAGTTCAGGACCGGCCTTAATCTGTTCTCAGTTGATCTTTAGTTCAGGACCAGCCTTAATCTGTTCTCAGTTGATCTTTAGTTCAGGACCGGGCCTTAATCTGTTCTCAGTTGATCTTTAGTTCAGGACCGGGCCTTAATCTGTTCTCAGTTGATCTTTAGTTCAGGACCGGGCCTTAATCTGTTCTCAGTTGATCTTTAGTTCAGGACCGGGCCTTAATCTGTTCTCAGTTGATCTTTAGTTCAGGACCGGGCCTTAATCTGTTCTCAGTTGATCTTTAGTTCAGGACCGGCCTTAATCTGTTCTCAGTTGATCTTTAGTTCAGGACCGGCCTTAATCTGTTCTCAGTTGATCTTTAGTTCAGGACCGGGCCTTAATCTGTTCTCAATCTGTGTGTAATTTACACATGCAACATAGCAGCCCTTTGACTTGGACCCAACTGAGGGAAGTGAGGAGAGAGAAGGAGGGGGAGAGAGAGAGAGAGGGGGAGAGAGAGAGAGGGGGAGAGAGAGAGAGAGAGAGAGAGGGGGAGAGAGAGAGAGGGGGAGAGAGAGAGAGGGGGAGAGAGAGAGAGAGAGGGGGGGGGAGAGAGAGAGAGGAGGGGGGAGAGAGAGGGAGGGAGAGGAGAGATTGACTAAATTATTAAAGCACTATTCAAATTAATTCTCCACATTTGCCTGAAATGCCTTAAAAGGTGTTGAATATTTGACTCTGTTCCGTATATAGGTTTTGGGTTTTGGTTCAGAATTAAAGGGTTTGTTTTTGCCGTTTTGTACCGTTTTCTAACACAATATGTTATAATGTTATAGGACAGGAAAGAAGAGGAGAAGAGGATGCAGGAGTCTTTACCTGGGTCTCTGTTAATAGACATGTTATGAACAGGAGTCTTTACCTGGGTCTCTGTTAATAGACATGTTATGAACAGGAGTCTTTACCTGGGTCTCTGTTAATAGGCATGTTATGAACAGGAGTCTTTACCTGGGTCTCTGTTAATAGGCATGTTATGAACAGGAGTCTTTACCCGGGTCTCTGTTAATAGGCATGTTATGAACAGGAGTCTTTACCTGGGTCTCTGTTAATAGGCATGTTATGAACAGGAGTCTTTACCTGGGTCTCTGTTAATAGGCATGTTATGAACAGGAGTCTTTACCTGGGTCTCTGTTAATAGACATGTTATGAACAGGAGTCTTTACCTGGGTCTCTGTTAATAGACGTGTTATGAACAGGAGTCTTTACCTGGGTCTCTGTTAATAGACATGTTATGAACAGGAGTCTTTACCTGGGTCTCTGTTAATAGACATGTTATGAACAGGAGTCTTTACCTGGGTCTCTGTTAATAGGCATGTTATGAACAGGAGTCTTTACCTGGGTCTCTGTTAATAGACATGTTATGAACAGGAGTGTCTAGTCTTGACCTGGTCCTCTGGGCTCAGAATGACTGACCAGACCTGCTCCTGATCCTATAATGAATCCTGTCCTGCTTTTCATGTACAGGAAGACAGTGTGAGATTCTGAGCCGGACTCTACTCTGTAGCAGGAGGCTGGCCGGCCTCTACTCTGGCTGTAGCAGGAGGCTGACCCCTCCTCTGGCTGTAGCAGAAGGCTGGCCTCTAATCTGGCTGTAGCAGAAGGCTGGCTTCTCCTCTGGCTGTAGCAGAAGGCTGGCCTCTAATCTGGCTGTAGCAGGAGGCTGGCCTCTACTCTAGCTGTAGCAGAAGGCTGGCTTCTCCTCTGGCTGTAGCAGAAGGCTGGCCTCTAATCTGGCTGTAGCAGGAGGCTGGCCTCTACTCTGGCTGTAGCAGGAGGCTGGCCTCTACTCTGGCTGTAGCAGAAGGCTGGCCTCTACTCTGGCTGTAGCAGGAGGCTGGCCTCTACTCTGGCTGTAGCAGAAGGCTGGCTTCTCCTCTGGCTGTAGCAGGAGGCTGGCCTCTACTCTGGCTGTAGCAGAAGGCTGGCCTCTACTCTGGCTGTAGCAGAAGGCTGGCCTCTACTCTGGCTGTAGCAGGAGGCTGGCCTCTACTCTGGCTGTAGCAGGAGGCTGGCCTCTACTCTGGCTGTAGCAGAAGGCTGGCCTCTACTCTGGCTGTAGCAGAAGGCTGGCCTCTACTCTGGCTGTAGCAGGAGGTTGTCCTCTACTCTGGCTGTAGCAGAAGGCTGGCCTCTACTCTGGCTGTAGCAGGAGGCTGGCCTCTACTCTGGCTGTAGCAGGAGGCTGTCCTCTACTCTGGCTGTAGCAGAAGGCTGGCTTCTCCTCTGGCTGTAGCAGGAGGCTGGCCTCTACTCTGGCTGTAGCAGGAGGCTGGCCTCTACTCTGGCTGTAGCAGAGGGCTGGCCTCTACTCTGGCTGTAGCAGAGGGCTGGCTTCTAATCTGGCTGTAGCAGAAGGATGGCCTCTACTCTGGCTGTAGCAGGAGGCTGGCCTCTGCTTTGGTTGTAGCAGGAGGCTGGGCTCTACTCTGGCTGTAGCAGAAGGCTGGCCTCTACTCTGGCTGTAGCAGGAGGCTGGCCTTTACTCTGGTTGTAGCAGGAGGCTGGCCTCTACTCTACTCTGTAGCAGGAGGCTGGCCTCTACTCTGTAGCAGGAGGCTGGCCTCTACTCTGTAGCAGGAGGCTGGCCTCTACTCTACTGTAGCAGGAGGCTGGCCTCTACTCTGTCCTCTCATAGCCTAGTTGATGTTATTCCTGATGACTTTAATCTGCTGATGGAAGTAGGGTGCTTTTGATTGGTTCAATCTGGGGGGAAAATAACTCCAATCATTGATCAGATAAATGTGTTGTTTTAAAGAAAGAAGCACCAAGAAACAGTCATTATTTAATCATTTTCCATTTATTTCAATGATGTGTGAAGTCGTTGTCCTTTTCACAGTCAGTCAGTTCGTCATGGCGAGATGAACCTCTAGAGCTGGGATCCTCACGGTCTGTTTGATCAGAGAGACAGAATAACTCACATGAAACAAGAGTCCCCTCAGCCAGCTGGTTCTGAGGCTCAGTTCACTAACCCAAACCAACCCCATCTGGTTCTGAGGCTCAGTTCACCAACCCAAACCAATCCCATAGAGCCTCAGGACAGCAGTCAGCCAGCTGGTTCTGAGGCTCGGTTCACTAACCCAAACCAACCCCATAGAGCCTCAGGACAGCAGTCAGCCAGCTGGTTCTGAGGCTCGGTTCACTAACCCAAACCAGCCCCATAGAGCCTCAGGACACCAGTCAGCCAGCTGGTTCTGAGGCTCGGTTCACTAACCCAAACCAACCCCATGGTTCTGAGGCTCGGTTCACTAACCCAAACCAATCCCATAGAGCCTCAGGACAGCAGTCAGCCAGCTGGTTCTGAGGCTCAGTTCACTAACCCAAACCAACCCCATAGAGCCTCAGGACAGCAGTCAGCCAGCTGGTTCTGAGGCTCGGTTCACCAACCCAAACCAACCCCATAGAGCCTCAGGACAGCAGTCAGCCAGCTGGTTCTGAGGCTCAGTTCACCAACCCAAACCAATCCCATAGAGCCTCAGGACAGCAGTCAGCCAGCTGGTTCTGAGGCTCGGTTCACTAACCCAAACCAACCCCATAGAGCCTCAGGACAGCAGTCAGCCAGCTGGTTCTGAGGCTCGGTTCACTAACCCAAACCAGCCCCATAGAGCCTCAGGACACCAGTCAGCCAGCTGGTTCTGAGGCTCGGTTCACCAACCCAAACCAACCCCATAGAGCCTCAGGACAGCAGTCAGCCAGCTGGTTCTGAGGCTCGGTTCACTAACCCAAACCAATCCCATAGAGCCTCAGGACAGCAGTCAGCCAGCTGGTTCTGAGGCTCGGTTCACTAACCCAAACCAACCCCATAGAGCCTCAGGACAGCAGTCAGCCAGCTGGTTCTGAGGCTCGGTTCACTAACCCAAACCAATCCCATAGAGCCTCAGGACAGCAGTCAGCCAGCTGGTTCTGAGGCTCAGTTCACCAACCCAAACCAATCCCACAGAGCCTCAGGACAGCAGTCAGCCAGCTGGTTCTGAGGCTCAGTTCACTAACCCAAACCAATCCCATAGAGCCTCAGGACAGCAGTCAGCCAGCTGGTTCTGAGGCTCAGTTCACCAACCCAAACCAACCCCATAGAGCCTCAGGACAGCAGTCAGCCAGCTGGTTCTGAGGCTCAGTTCACCAACCCAAACCAATCCCACAGAGCCTCAGAACACCAGTCAGCCAGCTGGTTCTGAGGCTCAGTTCACCAACCCAAACCAACCCCATAGAGCCTCAGGACAGCAGTCAGCCAGCTGGTTCTGAGGCTCAGTTCACCAACCCAAACCAATCCCACAGAGCCTCAGGACACCAGTCAGCCAGCTGGTTCTGAGGCTCAGTTCACCAACCCAAACCAACCCCATAGAGCCTCAGGACAGCAGTCAGCCAGCTGGTTCTGAGGCTCAGTTCACCAACCCAAACCAGCCCCATAGAGCCTCAGGACAGCAGTCAGCCAGCTGGTTCTGAGGCTCAGTTCACCAACCCAAACCAACCCCATAGAGCCTCAGGACAGCAGTCAGCCAGCTGGTTCTGAGGCTCAGTTCACCAACCCAAACCAACCCCATAGAGCCTCAGGACAGCAGTCAGCCAGCTGGTTCTGATGCTCAGTTCACTAACCCAAACCAATCCCATAGAGCCTCAGGACAGCAGTCAGCCAGCTGGTTCTGAGGCTCAGTTGAGGGAACATGGAGACAGAGAGACATCTTTATGGTCCTGTTTGTTCCCAGACTCTCTCATATAGCAGAGTCCCCCTCAGAGTCATACTGTAGAAGGAACATGGAGACAGAGAGACATCTTTATGGTCCTGTTTGTCCCCAGACTCTCTCATATAGCTGAGTCCCCCTCCTCAGAGTCATACTGGAGACAGAGAGACATCTTAGGGGTCCTGTTTGTCCCCAGACTCTCTCATATAGCTGAGTCCCCCCAGAGTCATACTGGAGACAGAGAGACATCTTAGGGGTCCTGTTTGTCCCCAGACTCTATCATATAGCTGAGTCCCCCTCAGAGTCATACTGGAGACAGAGAGACATCCGTTTGTCCTGTTTGTCCCCAGACTCTCTCATATAGCTGAGTCCCCCTCCTCAGAGTCATACTGGAGACAGAGAGACATCTTAGGGGTCCTGTTTGTCCCCAGACTCTCTCATATAGCTGAGTCCCCCTCCTCAGAGTCATACTGGAGACAGAGAGACATCTTAGGGGTCCTGTTTGTCCCCAGACTCTCTCATATAGCCGAGTCCCCCTCCTCAGAGTCATACTGGAGACAGAGAGACATCTTAGGGGTCCTGTTTGTCCCCAGACTCTCTCATATAGCTGAGTCCCCCTCCTCAGAGTCATACTGGAGACAGAGAGACATCTTTATGGTCCTGTTTGTCCCCAGACTCTCTCATATAGCTGAGTCCCCCTCCTCAGAGTCATACTGGAGACAGAGAGACATCTTTATGGTCCTGTTTGTCCCCAGACTCTCTCATATAGCAGAGTCCCCCTCCTCAGAGTCATAGTGTAGAGGGAACATGGAGACAGAGAGACATCTTTATGGTCCTGTTTGTCCCCAGACTCTCTCATATAGCAGAGTCCCCCTCCTCAGAGTCATACTGGAGACAGAGAGACATCTTAGGGGTCCTGTTTGTCCCCAGACTCTCTCATATAGCTGAGTCCCCCTCCTCAGAGTCATACTGGAGACAGCGAGACATCCGTTTGTCCTGTTTGTCCCCAGACTCTCTCATATAGCTGAGTCCCCCTCCTCAGAGTCATACTGGAGACAGAGAGACATCTTAGGGGTCCTGTTTGTCCCCAGACTCTCTCATATAGCCGAGTCCCCCTCAGAGTCATACTGGAGACAGAGAGACATCCGTTTGTCCTGTTTGTCCCCAGACTCTCTCATATAGCTGAGTCCCCCTCAGAGTCATACTGGAGACAGAGAGACATCCGTTTGTCCCCAGACTCTCTCATATAGCAGAGTCCCCCTCCTCAGAGTCATACTGTAGAAGGAACATGGAGACAGAGGACTAGGACTAGATGGGATACATGGTAATGTTCTTATTATCTGATCTATTAGAAACTGCAACTCCCTTGTCTTTTCTGTTAAAGGGCCACGTTGTTGCACATGGACATAAAACCAACTTATAGAACTGGAAGGTTCTGAGACATATTGACAGGAAGGTTCTGAGACATATTGAGAGTTTGACTGGAAGGTTCTGAGACATATTGATAGTTTGGCTGGAAGGTTCTGAGACATATTGACAGGAAGGTTCTGAGACATATTGACAGTTTGGCTGGAAGGTTCTAAGATATATTGACAGTTTGGCTGGAAGGTTCTGAGACATATTGACAGTTTGGCTGGAAGGTTCGGAGACATATTGACAGTTTGACTGGAAGGTTCGGAGACATATTGACAGTTTGGCTGGAAGGTTCGGAGACATATTGACAGTTTGACTGGAAGGTTCTGAGACATATTGACAGTTTGGCTGGAAGGTTCTGAGACATATTGACAGTTTGGCTGGAAGGTTCTGAGACATATTGACAGTTTGACTGGAAGGTTCTGAGACATATTGACAGTTTGACTGGAAGGTTCTGAGACATATTGACAGTTTGGCCGGAAGGTTCTGAGACATATTGACAGTTTGACTGGAAGGTTCTGAGACATATTGAGAGTTTGACTGGAAGGTTCTGAGACATATTGACAGTTTGGCTGGAAGGTTCTGAGACATATTGAGAGTTTGACTGGAAGGTTCTGAGACATATTGAGAGTTTGACTGGAAGGTTCTGAGACATATTGAGAGTTTAACTGGAAGGTTCTGAGACATATTGACAGTTTGTCTGGAAGGTTCTGAGACATATTGACAGTTTGACTGGAAGGTTCTGAGACATATTGACAGTTTGGCTGGAAGGTTCTGAGACATATTGACAGTTTGGCTGGAAGGTTCTGAGACATATTGACAGTTTGACTGGAAGGTTCTGAGACATATTGATAGTTTGACTGGAAGGTTCTGAGACATATTGACAGTTTGACTGGAAGGTTCTGAGACATATTGAGAGTTTGGCTGGAAGGTTCTGAGACATATTGACAGTTTGACTGGAAGGTTCGGAGACATATTGACAGTTTGACTGGAAGGTTCTGAGACATATTGACAGTTTGACTGGAAGGTTCGGAGACATATTGACAGTTTGGCTGGAAGGTTCTGAGACATATTGACAGTTTGACTGGAAGGTTCTGAGACATATTGACAGTTTGACTGGAAGGTTCTGAGACATATTGACAGTTTGACTGGAAGGTTCTGAGACATATTGAGAGTTTGACTGGAAGGTTCTGAGACATATTGACAGTTTGGCTGGAAGGTTCTGAGACATATTGACAGTTTGGCTGGAAGGTTCTGAGACATATTGACAGTTTGCCAAACCTGCTTTATGATTTGACAACGACAATCCATTGTTTTCCCCTCCATTTGTCTCCAGTCTCTCCCACAGGGCAGGAAGGCCCGTTGGCCCCCAGCCCTCCATTTGTCTCCAGTCTCTCCCACAGGGCAGGAAGGCCCGTTGGCCCCCAGCCCTCCATTTGTCTCCAGTCTCTCCCACAGGGCAGGAAGGCCCGTTGGCCCCCAGCCCTCCATTTGTCTCCAGTCTCTCCCACAGGGCAGGAAGGCCCGTTGGCCCCCACCCCTCCATTTGTCTCCAGTCTCTCCCACAGGGCAGGAAGGCCCGTTGGCCCCCAGCCCTCCATTTGTCTCCAGTCTCTCCCACAGGGCAGGAAGGCCCGTTGGCCCCCAGCCCTCCATTTGTCCCCAGTCTCTCCCACAGGGCAGGAAGGCCCGTTGGCCCCCAGCCCTCCATTTGTCTCCAGTCTCTCCCACAGGGCAGGAAGGCCCGTTGGCCCCCAGCCCTCCATTTGTCTCCAGTCTCTCCCACAGGGCAGGAAGGCCCGTTGGCCCCCAGCCCTCCATTTGTCTCCAGTCTCTCCCACAGGGCAGGAAGGCCCGTTGGCCCCCAGCCCTCCATTTGTCTCCAGTCTCTCCCACAGGGCAGGAAGGCCCGTTGGCCCCCAGCCCTCCATTTGTCTCCAGTCTCTCCCACAGGGCAGGAAGGCCCGTTGGCCCCCAGCCCTCCATTTGTCTCCAGTCTCTCCCACAGGGCAGGAAGGCCCGTTGGCCCCCAGCCCTCCATTTGTCTCCAGTCTCTCCCACAGGGCAGGAAGGCCCGTTGGCCCCCAGCCCTCCATTTGTCTCCAGTCTCTCCCACAGGGCAGGAAGGCCCGTTGGCCCCCAGCCCTCCATTTGTCTCCAGTCTCTCCCACAGGGCAGGAAGGCCCGTTGGCCCCCAGCCCTCCATTTGTCTCCAGTCTCTCCCACAGGGCAGGAAGGCCCGTTGGCCCCCAGCCCTCCATTTGTCTCCAGTCTCTCCCACAGGGCAGGAAGGCCCGTTGGCCCCCAGCCCTCCATTTGTCTCCAGTCTCTCCCACAGGGCAGGAAGGCCCGTTGGCCCCCAGCCCTCCATTTGTCTCCAGTCTCTCCCACAGGGCAGGAAGGCACGTTGGCCCCCAGCCCTCCATTTGTCTCCAGTCTCTCCCACAGGGCAGGAAGGCCTGTTGGCCCCCAGCCCTCCATTTGTCTCCAGTCTCTCCCACAGGGCAGGAAGGCCTGTTGGCCCCCAGCCCTCCATTTGTCTCCAGTCTCTCCCACAGGGCAGGAAGGCCCGTTGGCCCCCAGCCCTCCATTTGTCTCCAGTCTCTCCCCCAGGGCAGGAAGGCCCGTTGGCCCCCAGCCCTCCATTTGTCTCCAGTCTCTCCCACAGGGCAGGAAGGCCCGTTGGCCCCCAGCCCTCCATTTGTCTCCAGTCTCTCCCACAGGGCAGGAAGGCCTGTTGGCCCCCAGCCCTCCATTTGTCTCCAGTCTCCCCCATAAGGCTGGAAGGCCTGTTGGCCCCCAGCCCTCCATTTGTCTCCAGTCTCTCCCACAGGGCAGGAAGGCCCGTTGGCCCCCAGCCCTCCATTTGTCTCCAGTCTCTCCCACAGGGCAGGAAGGGCCGTTGGCCCCCAGTTCTCCATCCATAGACTGTATGGAGAGTTAAGCAAACAGCTTTCAATACAGAGGTTGTCAATCCCCTTGTTCTGATTGACACAGTAAAGGAGGACATGTTGACTCCAACAGTCCAGTATTTTCCCTCCCTTCAACCCCAGCATCAGTCAGTACCCTGTTGAGTCAGTCAGTCAGCCCCGAGACGAGCAGTCACACATGCCCTGGCAGAGACACTGGCAGAACCCATAGACCAGACACACAGTCAGACTGGACGGTACCAGGCTCACACAGACTATGCCCAGCGTCACCCTCTGGATCACCAGCAGGTAGATGCCCAGGGGCAGGGACCCGAAGTAGAACAGCCCCAGGAGCCACACCAGGATCCGGGGGACGTGGGAACACAACTTGGACAGGGCTTCCTGAACCTCCGGCCCGTTGGAGCCCACAGAGATGGAGTCCAGGCTGTGCTCTGTGTAGTGGTCTGAGCTGCCCGGGCCACGGTCCCCGGACCCCGTGTCCCTCTGGACCTCCATGATAGTGATCACCAGGCAGTTGGAGGAGTGGTGCGAGGGGGAGGTGGAGGACAGGCTCGTGGGGGTGAGGGTCACCTCTTTGCTGTGGTCGGAGCTCCAGGACTTATCCCTGACGGCCAGGCAGGATATGACGTTGGAGTCGTCGGGGAGGCCCGACACCTCGTATTCGCTGACCTCTGTTTCGTGTCGGCAGAAGGGGCAGGAAATGCAGCCCAAGACGTCCCCCACGTCCAGGATCTTGTTGAGGCAGCGGGCACACACCCGGTGGAGGCAGTCCAGGATCTTGGGCCTGCGGTTGTGGACATTGTATCGCTGGTAACAGATCTTACACTCCAGCTCGTCTGTGATGGGGGTCAGGCTCAGGGTGGGGGTGGTGACAGGGGTGATGGTGGAAGGGGGCATCTCATCCGGGTCAGGCTGAGGAACACTCATCATGGTCGCATGCTCTGAGGGAGGCAGAGAGGGAGGGAGAGAGAGAGAGGGGGAGAGAGGGAGAGAGAGAGAGAGAAGTTAGGTACTTATTGTACATTTTTCAATTTCATTAAAAAGATCAACGGTACTCAAGACATTAGAATCATTTCACAATTTCAAAAGCATTCATGAAAATGCTTTGAAAATTCATGAAAGTGTCTGTTTCTACTCTGAGAGATAACGTAATGACTCCTCCACGTAGAGGCTGTGTCTGTTTCTACTCTGAGAGATAACGTAATGACTCCTCCATGTAGAGGCTGTGTCTGTTTCTACTCTGAGAGATAACGTAATGACTCCTCCACGTAGAGGCTATTCACTGTGTCTGTTTCTACTCTGAGAGATAACGTAATGACTCCTCCATGTAGAGGCTATTCACTGTGTCTGTTTCTACTCTGAGAGATAACGTAATGACTCCTCCACATAGAGGCTATTCACTGTGTCTGTTTCTACTCTGAGAGATAACGTAATGACTCCTCCACGTAGAGGCTATTCACTGTGTCTGTTTCTACTCTGAGAGATAACGTAATGACTCCTCCACGTAGAGGCTATTCACTGTTTCTACTCTGAGAGATAACGTAATGACTCCATGTAGAGGCTGTGTCTGTTTCTACTCTGAGAGATAACGTAATGACTCCTCCATTTAGAGGATGTGTCTGTTTCTACTCTGAGAGATAACGTAATGACTCCTCCACGTAGAGGCTATTCACTGTGTCTGTTTCTACTCTGAGAGATAACGTAATGACTCCTCCATGTAGACGCCATTCACTGTGTCTGTTTCTACTCTGAGAGATAACGTAATGACTCCTCCACGTAGAGGCTATTCACTGTGTCTGTTTCTACTCTGAGAGATAACGTAATGACTCCTCCATGTAGACGCCATTCACTGTGTCTGTTTCTACTCTGAGAGATAACGTAATGACTCCTCCACGTAGAGGCTATTCACTGTGTCTGTTTCTACTCTGAGAGATAACGTAATGACTCCTTCACGTAGAGGCTATTCACTGTGTCTGTTTCTACTCTGAGAGATAACGTAATGACTCCTCCACGTAGAGGCTATTCACTGGGTCTGTTTCTACTCTGAGAGATAACGTAATGACTCCTCCACGTAGAGGCTATTCACTGGGTCTGTTTCTACTCTGAGAGATAACGTAATGACTCCTCCATGTAGAGGCTATTCACTGGGTCTGTTTCTACTCTGAGAGATAACGTAATGACTCCTCCACATAGAGGCTATTCACTGTGTCTGTTTCTACTCTGAGAGATAACGTAATGACTCCTCCACGTAGAGGCTATTCACTGTGTCTGTTTCTACTCTGAGAGATAACGTAATGACTCCTCCACGTAGAGGCTATTCACTGTGTCTGTTTCTACTTTGAGAGATAACGTAATGACTCCTCCACGTAGAGGCTATTCACTGTGTCTGTTTCTACTCTGAGAGATAACGTAATGACTCCTCCACGTAGAGGCTGTTCACTGGGTCTGTTTCTACTCTGAGAGATAACGTAATGACTCCTCCACGTAGAGGCTATTCACTGGGTCTGTTTCTACTCTGAGAGATAACGTAATGACTTCTCCACGTAGAGGCTATTCACTGGGTCTGTTTCTACTCTGAGAGATAACGTAATGACTCCTCCACGTAGAGGCTATTCACTGGGTCTGTTTCTACTCTGAGAGATAACGTAATGACTCCTCCATGTAGAGGCTATTCACTGGGTCTGTTTCTACTCTGAGAGATAACGTAATGACTCCTCCACGTAGAGGCTATTCACTGTGTCTGTTTCTACTCTGAGAGATAACGTAATGACTCCTCCACGTAGAGGCTATTCACTGTGTCTGTTTCTACTCTGAGAGATAACGTAATGACTCCTCCACGTAGAGGCTATTCACTGTGTCTGTTTCTACTCTGAGAGATAACGTAATGACTCCTCCACGTAGAGGCTATTCACTGGGTCTGTTTCTACTCTGAGAGATAATGTAATGACTCCTCCACGTAGAGGCTATTCACTGTGTCTGTTTCTACTCTGAGAGATAACGTAATGACTCCTCCACGTAGAGGCTATTCACTGTGTCTGTTTCTACTCTGAGAGATAACGTAATGACTCCTCCACGTAGAGGCTATTCACTGTGTCTGTTTCTACTCTGAGAGATAACGTAATGACTCCTCCACGTAGAGGCTATTCACTGTGTCTGTTTCTACTCTGAGAGATAACGTAATGACTCCTCCACGTAGAGGCTGTTCACTGTGTCTGTTTCTACTCTGAGAGATAACGTAATGACTCCTCCATGTAGAGGCTATTCACTGGGTCTGTTTCTACTCTGAGAGATAACGTAATGACTCCTCCACGTAGAGGCTGTTCACTGTGTCTGTTTCTACTCTGAGAGATAACGTAATGACTCCTCCATGTAGAGGCTATTCACTGGGTCTGTTTCTACTCTGAGAGATAACGTAATGACTCCTCCACGTAGAGGCTATTCACTGTGTCTGTTTCTACTCTGAGAGATAACGTAATGACTCCTCCATGTAGAGGCTGTGTCTGTGTCTGTTTCTACTCTGAGAGATAACGTAATGACTCCTCCACGTAGAGGCTATTCACGGTGTCTGTTTCTACTCTGAGAGATAACGTAATGACTCCTCCATGTAGACGCTATTCACTGTGTCTGTTTCTACTCTGAGAGATAACGTAATGACTCCTCCACGTAGAGGCTATTCACTGTGTCTGTTTCTAATCTCAGAGATAATGTAATGACTCCTCCACATAGAGGCTATTCACTGTGTCTGTTTCTACTCTGAGAGATAACATAACATGCTGTTTATTCTGTTATGTTCATTAACTCTACTCTGTATCAGCATCCATTAATCCTCTCAGTCTACCAGACACACACACACACACACACACACACACACACACACACACACACACACACACACACACACACACACACACACACACACACACACAGTCTACCACCAGACAGTAGTTCAATTAACTCAGGGAATCAGGTGGACATGTCTGACACCGTGGTGTTCTGTGGTCCTCAGTGACAGGTGGACGTGTCTAACACCGTGGTGATCTGTGGTCCTCAGTGACAGGTGGACGTGTCTATCACCATGGTGTTCTGTGGTCCTCAGTGACAGGTGGACGTGTCTATCACCATGGTGTTCTGTGGTCCTCAGTGACAGGTGGACATGGTGTTCTGTGGTCCTCAGTGACAGGTGGACATGTCTGACACCATGGTGTTCTGTGGTCCTCAGTGACAGGTGGACGTGTCTATCACCATGGTGTTCTGTGGTCCTCAGTGACAGGTGGACGTGTCTATCACCATGGTGTTCTGTGGTCCTCAGTGACAGGTGGACGTGTCTATCACCATGGTGTTCTGTGGTCCTCAGTGACAGGTGGACGTGTCTATCACCATGGTGTTCTGTGGTCCTCAGTGACAGGTGGACGTGTCTATCACCATGGTGTTCTGTGGTCCTCAGTGACAGGTGGACATGTCTATCACCGTGGTGTTCTGTGGTCCTCAGTGACAGGTGGACATGGTGTTCTGTGGTCCTCAGTGACAGGTGGACATGTCTGACACCATGGTGTTCTGTGGTCCTCAGTGACAGGTGGACGTGTCTATCACCATGGTGTTCTGTGGTCCTCAGTGACAGGTGGACATGTCTAACACCGTGGTGTTCTGTGGTCCTCAGTGACAGGTGGACGTGTCTGACACCGTGGTGTTCTGTGGTCCTGTGACAGGTGGACATGTCTATCACCGTGGTGTTCTGTGGTCCTCAGTGACAGGTGGACATGTCTGACACCGTGGTGTTCTGTGGTCCTGTGACAGGTGGACATGTCTATCACCGTGGTGTTCTGTGGTCCTCAGTGACAGGTGGACATGTCTATCACCGTGGTGTTCTGTGGTCCTCAGTGACAGGTGGACATGTCTATCACCGTGGTGATCTGTGGTCCTCAGTGACAGGTGGACATGGCAGAGACGGGTTAGTGTGGCTGACTGTTCAGTGTGGCTGACTGTTCAGAGACGGGTTAGCGTGGCTGACTGTTCAGAGACGGGTTAGCGTGGCTGACTGTTTAGCGTGGCTGACTGTTCAGAGACGGGTTAGCGTGGCTGACTGTTCAGCGTGGCTGACTGTTCAGAGACGGGTTAGCGTGGCTGACTGTTCAGAGACGGGTTAGCGTGGCTGACTGTTCAGAGACGGGTTAGCGTGGCTGACTGTTCAGAGACGGGTTAGCGTGGCTGACTGTTCAGCGTGGCTGACTGTTCAGAGACGGGTTAGCGTGGCTGACTGTTCAGAGACGGGTTAGCGTGGCTGACTGTTCAGTGTGGCTGACTGTTCAGAGACGGGTTAGCGTGGCTGACTGTTCAGAGACGGGTTAGCGTGGCTGACTGTTCAGAGACGGGTTAGCGTGGCTGACTGTTCAGAGACGGGTTAGCGTGGCTGACTGTTCAGAGACGGGTTAGCGTGGCTGACTGTTCAGCGTGGCTGACTGTTCAGAGACGGGTTAGCGTGGCTGACTGTTCAGAGACGGGTTAACGTGGCTGACTGTTCAGTGTGGCTGACTGTTCAGAGACGGGTTAGCGTGGCTGACTGTTCAGTGTGGCTGACTGTTCAGAGACGGGTTAGCGTGGCAGACTGTTCAGAGACGGGTTAGCGTGGCTGACTGTTCAGAGACGGGTTAGCGTGGCTGACTGTTCAGAGACGGGTTAGCGTGGCTGACTGTTCAGAGACGGGTTAGCGTGGCTGACTGTTCAGCGTGGCTGACTGTTCAGAGACGGGTTAGCGTGGCTGACTGTTCAGAGACGGGTTAGCGTGGCTGACTGTTCAGTGTGGCTGACTGTTCAGAGACGGGTTAGCGTGGCTGACTGTTTAGAGACGGGTTAGCGTGGCTGACTGTTCAGAGACGGGTTAGCGTGGCTGACTGTTCAGAGACGGGTTAGCGTGGCTGACTGTTCAGAGACGGGTTAGCGTGGCTGACTATTCAGCGTGGCTGACTGTTCAGAGACGGGTTAGCGTGGCTGACTGTTCAGAGACGGGTTAGCGTGGCTGACTGTTCAGTGTGGCTGACTGTTCAGAGACGGGTTAGCGTGGCAGACTGTTCAGAGACGGGTTAGCGTGGCTGACTGTTCAGAGACGGGTTAGCGTGGCTGACTGTTCAGAGACGGTTTAGCGTGGCTGACTGTTCAGAGGCGGGTTAGCGTGGCTGACTGTTCAGAGGCGGGTTAGCGTGGCTGACTGTTCAGAGACGGGTTAGCGTGGCTGACTGTTCAGAGACGTGTTAGCGTGGCTGACTGTTCAGAGGCGGGTTAGCGTGGCCGACTGTTCAGAGGCGGGTTAGCGTGGCTGACTGTTCAGAGATGTGTTAGCGTGGCTGACTGTTCAGAGACGGGTTAGCGTGGCTGACTGTTCAGAGACGGGTTAGCGTGGCTGACTGTTCAGAGGCGGGTTAGCGTGGCTGACTGTTCAGAGACGGGTTAGCGTGGCTGACTGTTCAGAGACGGGTTAGCGTGGCTGACTGTTCAGAGACGGGTTAGCGTGGCTGACTGTTCAGAGACGGGTTAGCGTGGCCGACTGTTCAGAGGCGGGTTAGCGTGGCTGACTGTTCAGAGACGGGTTAGCGTGGCCGACTGTTCAGAGACGGGTTAGCGTGGCTGACTGTTCAGAGACGGGTTAGCGTGGCTGACTGTTCAGAGACGGGTTAGCGTGGCTGACTGTTCAGAGACGGGTTAGCGTGGCTGACTGTTCAGAGACGGGTTAGCGTGGCCGACTGTTCAGAGACGGGTTAGCGTGGCTGACTGTTCAGAGACGGGTTAGCGTGGCCGACTGTTCAGAGACGGGTTAGCGTGGCTGACTGTTCAGAGACGGGTTAGCGTGGCCGACTGTTCAGAGACGGGTTAGCGTGGCCGACTGTTCAGAGACGGGTTAGCGTGGCTGACTGTTCAGCGTGGCTGACTGTTCAGAGACGGGTTAGCCTATGGTGCAGCCCATTGGTGGAGAGTGGACTGTAGCCTCAGATAGGTTTTATTTATGGGCAGATTTCTGTTTCTGGTGTGTATTTTTGGACTTGGCTCTAGTCTGTGCATTATTTAATCCAGTCAAATCCAACCGTGACTTCTTTACACACCATGAGATATTCAGAGGATGGAGAGAGAGAGAGATGGGGGTTAGAGGGGGAGAGAGATGGGGAGAGAAGGGGGGTTAGAGGGAGAGAGAGATGGGGAGAGAAGGGAGGTTAGAGGGAGAGAGAGATGGGGAGAGAGGGGGGGTTAGAGGGAGAGAGAGATGGGGAGAGAAGGGGGGTTAGAGGGAGAGAGAGATGGGGAGAGAAGGGGGGTTAGAGGGAGAGAGAGATGGGGAGAGAAGGGAGGTTAGAGGGAGAGAGAGATGGGGAGAGAGGGGGGGTTAGAGGGAGAGAGAGATGGGGAGAGAAGGGGGGTTAGAGGGAGAGAGAGATGGGGAGAGAAGGGGGGTTAGAGGGAGAGAGAGATGGGGAGAGAAGGGGGGTTAGAGGGAGAGAGAGATGGGGAGAGAAGGGAGGTTAGAGGGAGAGAGAGATGGGGAGAGAGGGGGGGTTAGAGGGAGAGAGAGATGGGGAGAGAAGGGGGGTTAGAGGGAGAGAGAGATGGGGAGAGAAGGGGGGTTAGAGGGAGAGAGAGATGGGGAGAGAAGGGGGGTTAGAGGGAGAGAGAAGGGGGGTTAGAGGGAGAGAGAGATGGGGCTTAGATGGAGAGAGAAGGGGGGTTAGAGGGAGAGAGAGATGGGGAGAGAAGGGGGGTTAGAGGGAGAGAGAGATGGGGAGAGAAGGGGGGTTAGAGGGAGAGAGAGATGGGGAGAGAAGGGGGGTTAGAGGGAGAGAGAGATGGGGAGAGAAGGGGGGTTAGAGGGAGAGAGAGATGGGGAGAGAAGGGGGGTTAGATGGGAAGAGAGATGGGGAGAGAAGGGGGGTTAGAGGGAGAGAGAGATGGGGAGAGAAGGGGGGTTAGATGGGAAGAGAGATGGGGAGAGAAGGGGGGTTAGAGGGAGAGAGAGATGGGGGGTTAGATGGAGAGAGAGATGGGGGGTTAGAGGGAGAGAGAGATGGGGAGAGAAGGGGGGTTAGAGGGAGAGAGAGATGGGGAGAGAAGGGGGGTTAGAGGGAGAGAGAAGGGGGGTTAGAGGGAGAGAGAGATGGGGCTTAGATGGAGAGAGAGATGGGGAGAGAAGGGGGGTTAGAGGGAGAGAGAGATGGGGAGAGAAGGGGGGTTAGAGGGAGAGAGAGATGGGGAGAGAAGGGGGGTTAGAGGGAGAGAGAGATGGGGAGAGAAGGGGGGTTAGATGGAGAGAGAGATGGGGAGAGAAGGGGGGTTAGAGGGAGAGAGAGATGGGGAGAGAGGGGGTGTTAGAGGGAGAGAGAGATGGGGAGAGAAGGGGGGTTAGAGGGAGAGAGAGATGGGGAGAGAAGGGGGGTTAGAGGGAGAGAGAAGGGGGGTTAGAGGGAGAGAGAGATGGGGCTTAGATGGAGAGAGAAGGGGGGTTAGAGGGAGAGAGAGATGGGGAGAGAAGGGGGGTTAGAGGGAGAGAGAGATGGGGAGAGAAGGGGGGTTAGAGGGAGAGAGAGATGGGGAGAGAAGGGGGGTTAAATGGGAAGAGAGATGGGGAGAGAAGGGGGGTTAGAGGGAGAGAGAGATGGGGAGAGAAGGGGGGTTAGAGGGAGAGAGAGATGGGGAGAGAAGGGGGGTTAGAGGGAGAGAGAGATGGGGAGAGAAGGGGGGTTAGAGGGAGAGAGAGATGGGGAGAGAAGGGGGGTTAGATGGGAAGAGAGATGGGGAGAGAAGGGGGGTTAGAGGGAGAGAGAGATGGGGAGAGAAGGGGGGTTAGATGGGAAGAGAGATGGGGAGAGAAGGGGGGTTAGAGGGAGAGAGAGATGGGGAGAGAAGGGGGGTTAGATGGGAAGAGAGATGGGGAGAGAAGGGGGGTTAGAGGGAGGGAGAGAAGGGGGGTTAGAGGGAGAGAGAGATGGGGAGAGAAGGGGGGTTAGAGGGAGAGAGAGATGGGGAGAGAAGGGGGGTTAGATGGAGAGAGAGATGGGGAGAGAAGGGGGGTTAGAGGGAGAGAGAGATGGGGAGAGAGGGGGTGTTAGAGGGAGAGAGAGATGGGGAGAGAAGGGGGGTTAGAGGGAGAGAGAGATGGGGAGAGAAGGGGGGTTAGAGGGAGAGAGAAGGGGGGTTAGAGGGAGAGAGAGATGGGGAGAGAAGGGGGGTTAGAGGGAGAGAGAGATGGGGAGAGAAGGGGGGTTAGAGGGAGAGAGAGATGGGGAGAGAAGGGGGGTTAGAGGGAGAGAGAGATGGGGAGAGAAGGGGGGTTAGATGGGAAGAGAGATGGGGAGAGAAGGGGGGTTAGAGGGAGAGAGAGATGGGGAGAGAAGGGGGGTTAGAGGGAGAGAGAGATGGGGAGAGAAGGGGGGTTAGAGGGAGAGAGAGATGGGGAGAGAAGGGGGGTTAGAGGGAGAGAGAGATGGGGAGAGAAGGGGGGTTAGATGGGAAGAGAGATGGGGAGAGAAGGGGGGTTAGAGGGAGAGAGAGATGGGGAGAGAAGGGGGGTTAGATGGGAAGAGAGATGGGGAGAGAAGGGGGGTTAGAGGGAGAGAGAGATGGGGAGAGAAGGGGGGTTAGATGGGAAGAGAGATGGGGAGAGAAGGGGGGTTAGAGGGAGAGAGAGATGGGGAGAGAAGGGGGGTTAGAGGGAGAGAGAGATGGGGAGAGAAGGGGGGTTAGAGGGAGAGAGAGATGGGGAGAGAAGGGGGGTTAGATGGAGAGAGAGATGGGGAGAGAAGGGGGGTTAGAGGGAGAGAGAGATGGGGAGAGAGGGGGTGTTAGAGGGAGAGAGAGATGGGGCGAGAAGGGGGGTTAGAGGGAGAGAGAGATGGGGAGAGAAGGGGGGTTAGAGGGAGAGAGAGATGGGGCTTAGATGGAGAGAGAAGGGGGGTTAGAGGGAGAGAGAGATGGGGAGAGAAGGGGGGTTAGAGGGAGAGAGAGATGGGGAGAGAAGGGGGGTTAGAGGGAGAGAGAGATGGGGAGAGAAGGGGGGTTAGAGGGAGAGAGAGGGAGAGAGAGATGGGGAGAGAAGGGGGGTTAGATGGGAAGAGAGATGGGGAGAGAAGGGGGGTTAGAGGGAGAGAGAGATGGGGAGAGAAGGGGGGTTAGAGGGAGAGAGAGATGGGGAGAGAAGGGGGGTTAGAGGGAGAGAGAGATGGGGAGAGAAGGGGGGTTAGAGGGAGAGCGAGATGGGGAGAGAAGGGGGGTTAGATGGGAAGAGAGATGGGGAGAGAAGGGGGGTTAGAGGGAGAGAGAGATGGGGAGAGAAGGGGGGTTAGATGGGAAGAGAGATGGGGAGAGAAGGGGGGTTAGAGGGAGAGAGAGATGGGGGGTTAGAGGGAGAGAGAGATGGGGGGTTAGAGGGAGAGAGAGATGGGGAGAGAAGGGGGGTTAGAGGGAGAGAGAGATGGGGAGAGAAGGGGGGTTAGAGGGAGAGAGAAGGGGGGTTAGAGGGAGAGAGAGATGGGGCTTAGATGGAGAGAGAGATGGGGAGAGAAGGGGGGTTAGAGGGAGAGAGAGATGGGGAGAGAAGGGGGGTTAGAGGGAGAGAGAGATGGGGAGAGAAGGGGGGTTAGAGGGAGAGAGAGATGGGGAGAGAAGGGGGGTTAGATGGGAAGAGAGATGGGGAGAGAAGGGGGGTTAGAGGGAGAGAGAGATGGGGAGAGAAGGGGGGTTAGATGGGAAGAGAGATGGGGAGAGAAGGGGGGTTAGAGGGAGAGAGAGATGGGGAGAGAAGGGGGGTTAGAGGGAGAGAGAGATGGGGAGAGAAGGGGGGTTAGAGGGAGAGAGAGATGGGGAGAGAAGGGGGGTTAGATGGAGAGAGAGATGGGGAGAGAAGGGGGGTTAGAGGGAGAGAGAGATGGGGAGAGAGGGGGTGTTAGAGGGAGAGAGAGATGGGGAGAGAAGGGGGGTTAGAGGGAGAGAGAGATGGGGAGAGAAGGGGGGTTAGAGGGAGAGAGAAGGGGGGTTAGAGGGAGAGAGAGATGGGGCTTAGATGGAGAGAGAAGGGGGGTTAGAGGGAGAGAGAGATGGGGAGAGAAGGGGGGTTAGAGGGAGAGAGAGATGGGGAGAGAAGGGGGGTTAGAGGGAGAGAGAGATGGGGAGAGAAGGGGGGTTAGAGGGAGAGAGAGATGGGGAGAGAAGGGGGGTTAGATGGGAAGAGAGATGGGGAGAGAAGGGGGGTTAGAGGGAGAGAGAGATGGGGAGAGAAGGGGGGTTAGATGGGAAGAGAGATGGGGAGAGAAGGGGGGTTAGAGGGAGAGAGAAGGGGGGTTAGAGGGAGAGAGAGATGGGGGGTTAGAGGGAGAGAGAGATGGGGAGAGAAGGGGGGTTAGAGGGAGAGAGAGATGGGGAGAGAAGGGGGGTTAGAGGGAGAGAGAAGGGGGGTTAGAGGGAGAGAGAGATGGGGCTTAGATGGAGAGAGAGATGGGGAGAGAAGGGGGGTTAGAGGGAGAGAGAGATGGGGAGAGAAGGGGGGTTAGAGGGAGAGAGAGATGGGGAGAGAAGGGGGGTTAGATGGGAAGAGAGATGGGGAGAGAAGGGGGGTTAGAGGGAGAGAGAAGGGGGGTTAGAGGGAGAGAGAGATGGGGGGTTAGAGGGAGAGAGAGATGGGGAGAGAAGGGGGGTTAGAGGGAGAGAGAGATGGGGAGAGAAGGGGGGTTAGAGGGAGAGAGAAGGGGGGTTAGAGGGAGAGAGAGATGGGGCTTAGAGGGAGAGAGAGATGGGGAGAGAAGGGGGGTTAGAGGGAGAGAGAGATGGGGGGTTAGAGGGAGAGAGAGATGGGGGGTTAGAGGGGGAGAGAGATGGGGGTTAGAGGGGGAGAGAGATGGAGAGAGAAGGGGGGTTAGAGGGAGAGAGAGATGGGGGGTTAGAGGGAGAGAGAGATGGGGAGAGAAGGGGGGTTAGGGGGAGAGAGAGATGGGGGTTAGAGGGAGAGAGAGATGGGGAGAGGAGGGGGGTTAGAGGGAGAGAGAGATGGGAGTTAGAGAGAGAGAGAGATGGGGGGTTAGAGGGAGAGAGATGGGGGTTAGAGGGAGAGAGAGATGGGGGGGTTAGAGTGGGAGAGAGATGGGGGTTAGAGGGAGAGAGAGATGGGGGGGTTAGAGTGGGAGAGAGATGGGGGTTAGAGGGAGAGAGAGATGGGGAGAGAAGGGGGGTTAGAGGGAGAGAGAGATGGGGAGAGAAGGGGGGTTAGATGGGGAGAGAAAAGGGAGTAGAAGGGGATGGGAGAGATGGAGAGAGAGATTGTGTGTGAGGAAGAGAGAGAGAACAAGAGAGAGAGCATACCAGGCGGTAATACTGTTATTATTGAAGATTATTTATAGGAGTTGAAATAAGAATCCGTTCTGATCGTGAAGAATAATGTCTGCTAGGACCTATTTTACTATATGAGCAGTACATTTTGTCAAACATTTTTGGGGTGGCAACATCGAAGGGTGAGGGGCCTCTTTAATAGACCGGGTCTTTTTACTGCCCCCCTTTGCTTCTGCTTCCTGTCTGAAAGGTTAATTGTTGATTTGCACAGCAGCTCTGCTCTCTCCTCAGCTGTGTTCTGTGGAAGAGGACTGACACCCTAGAGGGAGGGAGCGGTGGCTGTCTCTCTATGATTACCTCATGAGCTGTTGACACTTGGAGAGATGGAGAGAGAGAGAAGGAGGGAGAGAGATGGAGAGAGAGTAAAGGAGGAAGAGAGATGGAGAGAGAGAAGGAGGGAGAGAGAGAAGGAGGGAGAGAGAGAAGGAGGGAGAGAGAAGGAGAGAGAGTAAAGGAGGGAGAGAGATGGAGAGAGAGAGAAGGAGGGAGAGAGAGAAGGAGGGAGAGAGATGGAGAGAGAGAGAAGGAGGGAGAGAGAAGGAGGGAGAGAGATGGAGAGAGAGAGAGAGATGGAGAGAGAGAAGGAGGGAGAGAGATGGAGAGAGAGAGGAGGGAGAGAGATGGAGAGAGAGAGAGGAGGAGGGAGAGAGATGGGGAGAGAGTAAAGGAGGGAGAGAGATGGAGGGAGAGAGAAGGAGGGAGAGAGAAGGAGGGAGAGAGATGGAGAGAGAGAGAGAGAGAGGAGGGAGAGAGATGGAGAGAGAGTAAAGGAGGGAGAGAGATGGAGAAAGCGGTGGCTGTCTGTCTATGCTTACCTAATGAGCTGTTGGGCACTTAGGAAACCTTTGCTTTCAACCCCCCTAGGTATCAGTAGGGGAAACACTGCGGTTTACTGTTCAGACATTTCCCTGGCTATGGAGTCAAGTAACCATAGGAACACACCAATAGGTTTTGCAAAATGTAACTTCCCCAAAATGTCTATGTTTTCCCCTAAATGCTGGTTGGAGGATTCCGTGTTTCCTGCTTATTTTCTACCAACCGGGATTCCTGGAAAAGTAACAGCCCTAGGAACCACGGCCCGGTTTAATATTTACACCCTCTGCTGAGGGAAATAGTGTTGAAGGAATTCATAAAGGAGTCTAGTTCCCATCACTCATCACCACCTCGATAACACAGCCACATCAACGCCATGTCAGAGCCCAGCTGTCTCTGGGGTAAGTAGTGGGTTGATGTTCCATCTAGTGTTCTGCTGGGGACAATGGAACCTAGTGTAGTGTTCTGCTGGGGACAATGTAACCTAGTGTAGTGTGCTGCTGGGGACAATGTAACCTAGTGTAGTGTTCTGCTGGGGACAATGGAACCTAGTGTAGTGTTCTGCTGGGGACAATGGAACCTAGTGTAGTGTTCTGCTGGGGACAATGGAACCTAGTGTAGTGTTCTGCTGCTGGGGACAATGGAACCTAGTGTAGTGTTCTGCTGGGGACAATGTAACCTAGTGTAGTGTTCTGCTGGGGACAATGGAACCTAGTGTAGTGTTCTGCTGGGGACAATGGAACCTAGTGTAGTGTTCTGCTGGGGACAATGTAACCTAGTGTAGTGTGCTGCTGGGGACAATGGAACCTAGTGTAGTGTTCTGCTGGGGACAATGGAACCTAGTGTAGTGTTCTGCTGGGGACAATGGAACCTAGTGTAGTGTTCTGCTGCTGGGGACAATGGAACCTAGTGTAGTGTTCTGCTGGGGACAATGTAACCTAGTGTAGTGTTCTGCTGGGGACAATGGAACCTAGTGTAGTGTTCTGCTGGGGACAATGGAACCTAGTGTAGTGTTCTGCTGCTGGGGACAATGGAACCTAGTGTAGTGTTCTGCTGCTGGGGACAATGGAACCTAGTGTAGTGTTCTGCTGCTGGGGACAATGGAACCTAGTGTAGTGTTCTGCTGGGGACAATGGAACCTAGTGTAGTGTTCTGCTGGGGACAATGGAACCTAGTGTAGTGTTCTGCTGCTGGGGACAATGGAACCTAGTGTAGTGTTCTGCTGGGGACAATGGAACCTAGTGTAGTGTTCTGCTGGGGACAATGGAACCTAGTGTAGTGTTCTGCTGGGGACAATGGAACCTAGTGTAGTGTTCTGCTGCTGGGGACAATGGAACCTAGTGTAGTGTTCTGCTGGGGACAATGGAACCTAGTGTAGTGTTCTGCTGGGGACAATGGAACCTAGTGTAGTGTTCTGCTGGGGACAATGGAACCTAGTGTAGTGTTCTGCTGGGGACAATGGAACCTAGTGTAGTGTTCTGCTGGGGACAATGGAACCTAGTGTAGTGTTCTGCTGGGGACAATGGAACCTAGTGTAGTGTTCTGCTGCTGGGGACAATTTAACCTAGTGTAGTGTTCTGCTGCTGGGGACAATGGAACCTAGTGTAGTGTTCTGCTGGGGACAATGGAACCTAGTGTAGTGTTCTGCTGCTGGGGACAATGGAACCTAGTGTAGTGTGCTGCTGGGGACAATGGAACCTAGTGTAGTGTTCTGCTGGGGACAATGGAACCTAGTGTAGTGTTCTGCTGGGGACAATGGAACCTAGTGTAGTGTGCTGCTGGGGACAATGGAACCTAGTGTAGTGTTCTGCTGGGGACAATGGAACCTAGTGTAGTGTTCTGCTGGGGACAATGGAACCTAGTGTAGTGTTCTGCTGGGGACAATGGAACCTAGTGTAGTGTTCTGCTGGGGACAATGGAACCTAGTGTAGTGTGCTGCTGGGGACAATGGAACCTAGTGTAATGTTCTGCTGCTGGGGACAATGGAACCTAGTGTAGTGTTCTGCTGGGGACAATGGAACCTAGTGTAGTGTTCTGCTGGGGACAATGGAACCTAGTGTAGTGTGCTGCTGGGGACAATGGAACCTAGTGTAGTGTGCTGCTGGGGACAATGGAACCTAGTGTAGTGTTCTGCTGCTGGGGACAATGGAACCTAGTGTAGTGTTCTGCTGGGGACAATGGAACCTAGTGTAGTGTTCTGCTGGGGACAATGGAACCTAGTGTAGTGTTCTGCTGGGGACAATGGAACCTAGTGTAGTGTTCTGCTGGGGACAATGGAACCTAGTGTAGTGTTCTGCTGCTCGGGACAATGGAACCTAGTGTAGTGTTCTGCTGGGGACAATGGAACCTAGTGTAGTGTTCTGCTGCTGGGGACAATGGAACCTAGTGTAGTGTTCTGCTGGGGACAATGGAACCTAGTGTAGTGTTCTGCTGCTGGGGACAATGGAACCTAGTGTAGTGTTCTGCTGGGGACAATGGAACCTAGTGTAGTGTTCTGCTGGGGACAATGGAACCTAGTGTAGTGTTCTGCTGCTGGGGACAATGGAACCTAGTGTAGTGTTCTGCTGGGGACAATGGAACCTAGTGTAGTGTTCTGCTGGGGACAATGGAACCTAGTGTAGTGTTCTGCTGGGGACAATGGAACCTAGTGTAGTGTTCTGCTGGGGACAATGGAACCTAGTGTAGTGTGCTGCTGGGGACAATGGAACCTAGTGTAGTGTTCTGCTGGGGACAATGGAACCTAGTGTAGTGTTCTGCTGGGGACAATGGAACCTAGTGTAGTGTTCTGCTGGGGACAATGGAACCTAGTGTAGTGTGCTGCTGGGGACAATGGAACCTAGTGTAGTGTTCTGCTGGGGACAATGGAACCTAGTGTAGTGTGCTGCTGGGGACAATGGAACCTAGTGTAGTGTTCTGCTGGGGACAATGGAACCTAGTGTAGTGTGCTGCTGGGGACAATGGAACCTAGTGTAGTGTGCTGCTGGGGACAATGGAACCTAGTGTAGTGTGCTGCTGGGGACAATGGAACCTAGTGTAGTGTTCTGCTGCTGGGGACAATGGAACCTAGTGTAGTGTTCTGCTGCTGGGGACAATGGAACCTAGTGTAGTGTTCTGCTGCTGGGGACAATGGAACCTAGTGTAGTGTGCTGCTGGGGACAATGGAACCTAGTGTAGTGTTCTGCTGGGGACAATGGAACCTAGTGTAGTGTTCTGCTGGGGACAATGGAACCTAGTGTAGTGTTCTGCTGGGGACAATGGAACCTAGTGTAGTGTTCTGCTGGGGACAATGGAACCTAGTGTAGTGTTCTGCTGGGGACAATGGAACCTAGTGTAGTGTTCTGCTGGGGACAATGTAATCTAGTTTAGTGTTCTGCTGGGGACAATGGAACCTAGTGTAGTGTTCTGCTGGGGACAATGGAACCTAGTGTAGTGTTCTGCTGCTGGGGACAATGGAACCTAGTGTAGTGTTCTGCTGGGGACAATGGAACCTAGTGTAGTGTTCTGCTGGGGACAATGGAACCTAGTGTAGTGTTCTGCTGCTGGGGACAATGGAACCTAGTGTAGTGTTCTGCTGGGGACAATGGAACCTAGTGTAGTGTTCTGCTGGGGACAATGGAACCTAGTGTAGTGTTCTGCTGGGGACAATGTAATCTAGTTTAGTGTTCTGCTGGGGACAATGGAACCTAGTGTAGTGTTCTGCTGGGGACAATGGAACCTAGTGTAGTGTTCTTCTGGGGACAATGGAACCTAGTGTAGTGTTCTGCTGGGGACAAGGGAACCTAGTGTAGTGTTCTGCTGGGGACAATGGAACCTAGTGTAGTGTGCTGCTGGGGACAATGGAACCTAGTGTAGTGTTCTGCTGGGGACAATGTAACCTAGTGTAGTGTGCTGCTGGGGACAATGGAACCTAGTGTAGTGTGCTGCTGGGGACAATGGAACCTAGTGTAGTGTTCTGCTGGGGACAATGGAACCTAGTGTAGTGTTCTGCTGCTGGGGACAATGGAACCTAGTGTAGTGTTCTGCTGGGGACAATGGAACCTAGTGTAGTGTTCTGCTGGGGACAATGGAACCTAGTGTAGTGTTCTGCTGGGGACAATGGAACCTAGTGTAGTGTTCTGCTGGGGACAATGGAACCTAGTGTAGTGTTCTGCTGGGGACAATGGAACCTAGTGTAGTGTTCTGCTGGGGACAATGGAACCTAGTGTAGTGTTCTGCTGGGGACAATGGAACCTAGTGTAGTGTTCTGCTGGGGACAATGGAACCTAGTGTAGTGTTCTGCTGGGGACAATGGAACCTAGTGTAGTGTTCTGCTGGGGACAATGGAACCTAGTGTAGTGTTCTGCTGGGGACAATGGAACCTAGTGTAGTGTGCTGCTGGGGACAATGGAACCTAGTGTAGTGTTCTGCTGGGGACAATGGAACCTAGTGTAGTGTTCTGCTGGGGACAATGGAACCTAGTGTAGTGTGCTGCTGGGGACAATGGAACCTAGTGTAGTGTGCTGCTGGGGACAATGGAACCTAGTGTAGTGTGCTGCTGGGGACAATGGAACCTAGTGTAGTGTGCTGCTGGGGACAATGGAACCTAGTGTAGTGTTCTGCTGGGGACAATGGAACCTAGTGTAGTGTTCTGCTGGGGACAATGTAACCTAGTGTAGTGTGCTGCTGGGGACAATGTAACCTAGTGTAGTGTGCTGCTGGGGACAATGGAACCTAGTGTAGTGTGCTGCTGGGGACAATGGAACCTAGTTTAGTGTGCTGCTGGGGACAATGTAACCTAGTGTAGTGTTCTGCTGGGGACAATGTAACCTAGTGTAGTGTTCTGCTGCTGGGGACAATGGAACCTAGTGTAGTGTTCTGCTGCTGGGGACAATGGAACCTAGTGTAGTGTTCTGCTGCTGGGGACAATGGAACCTAGTGTAGTGTTCTGCTGGGGACAATGGAACCTAGTGTAGTGTTCTGCTGCTGGGGACAATGGAACCTAGTGTAGTGTTCTGCTGGGGACAATGGAACCTAGTGTAGTGTTCTGCTGGGGACAATGGAACCTAGTGTAGTGTTCTGCTGGGGACAATGGAACCTAGTGTAGTGTTCTGCTGCTGGGGACAATGGAACCTAGTGTAGTGTTCTGCTGGGGACAATGGAACCTAGTGTAGTGTTCTGCTGGGGACAATGTAATCTAGTTTAGTGTTCTGCTGGGGACAATGGAACCTAGTGTAGTGTTCTGCTGGGGACAATGGAACCTAGTGTAGTGTTCTGCTGCTGGGGACAATGGAAACTAGTGTAGTGTTCTGCTGCTGGGGACAATGGAACCTAGTGTAGTGTTCTGCTGGGGACAACGGAACCCAATGTAGTGTTCTGCTGGGGACAATGTAATCTAGTTTAGTGTTCTGCTGGGGACAATGGAACCTAGTGTAGTGTTCTGCTGGGGACAATGGAACCTAGTGTAGTGTTCTGCTGCTGGGGACAATGGAACCTAGTGTAGTGTTCTGCTGGGGACAATGGAACCTAGTGTAGTGTTCTGCTGGGGACAATGGAACCTAGTGTAGTGTTCTGCTGCTGGGGACAATGGAACCTAGTGTAGTGTTCTGCTGGGGACAATGGAACCTAGTGTAGTGTTCTGCTGGGGACAATGGAACCTAGTGTAGTGTTCTGCTGGGGACAATGTAATCTAGTTTAGTGTTCTGCTGGGGACAATGGAACCTAGTGTAGTGTTCTGCTGGGGACAATGGAACCTAGTGTAGTGTTCTGCTGGGGACAATGGAACCTAGTGTAGTGTTCTGCTGGGGACAATGGAACCTAGTGTAGTGTTCTGCTGGGGACAATGGAACCTAGTGTAGTGTGCTGCTGGGGACAATGGAACCTAGTGTAGTGTTCTGCTGGGGACAATGTAACCTAGTGTAGTGTGCTGCTGGGGACAATGGAACCTAGTGTAGTGTGGTGCTGGGGACAATGGAACCTAGTGTAGTGTTCTGCTGGGGACAATGGAACCTAGTGTAGTGTTCTGCTGCTGGGGACAATGGAACCTAGTGTAGTGTTCTGCTGGGGACAATGGAACCTAGTGTAGTGTTCTGCTGGGGACAATGGAACCTAGTGTAGTGTTCTGCTGGGGACAATGGAACCTAGTGTAGTGTTCTGCTGGGGACAATGGAACCTAGTGTAGTGTTCTGCTGCTGGGGACAATGGAACCCAGAGTAGTGTGCTGCTGGGGACAATGGAACCTAGTGTAGTGTGCTGCTGGGGACAATGGAACCTAGTGTAGTGTTCTGCTGGGGACAATGGAACCTAGTGTAGTGTTCTGCTGGGGACAATGGAACCTAGTGTAGTGTTCTGCTGGGGACAATGGAACCTAGTGTAGTGTTCTGCTGGGGACAATGGAACCTAGTGTAGTGTTCTGCTGGGGACAATGGAACCTAGTGTAGTGTTCTGCTGGGGACAATGGAACCTAGTGTAGTGTTCTGCTGCTGGGGACAATGGAACCTAGTGTAGTGTTCTGCTGGGGACAATGGAACCTAGTGTAGTGTTCTGCTGGGGACAATGGAACCTAGTGTAGTGTTCTGCTGGGGACAATGGAACCTAGTGTAGTGTGCTGCTGGGGACAATGGAACCTAGTGTAGTGTGCTGCTGGGGACAATGGAACCTAGTGTAGTGTTCTGCTGGGGACAATGGAACCTAGTGTAGTGTTCTGCTGGGGACAATGGAACCTAGTGTAGTGTTCTGCTGGGGACAATGGAACCTAGTGTAGTGTGCTGCTGGGGACAATGGAACCTAGTGTAGTGTGCTGCTGGGGACAATGGAACCTAGTGTAGTGTTCTGCTGGGGACAATGGAACCTAGTGTAGTGTTCTGCTGCTGGGGACAATGGAACCAACTCTCCTTCTCACTCCTTCTCTCTCCTTCTCTCCCTCTTTCTCCTTCTCACTCCTTCTCTCTCCTTCTCTGTCTCTCCTTCTGTCTCTCCTTTCTCTCCTTCTCTCCTTCTCTCCCTCTTTCTCCTTCTGTCTCTCCTTCTGTCTCTCCTTTCTCTCTCCCTCTTTCTCCTTCTCACTCCTTCTCTCTCCTTCTCTGTCTCTCCTTCTGTCTCTCCTTCTGTCTCTACCAGCTCTCCTTCTCTGTCTACCAGCAACATATTGCACAAGCAAAGGTAGGCTTTTATTAACCCTCGCTGTACCAAACCAAATGCTAGGCAAGAAGGATGGGGAAATAATATCTAGACACCTTTTCTGGGATAGATTACATTTATGAATGCCTGGCTGGGATGTGAGACAGTGGTTGAAGTTTATGAATGTCTGGCTGGGCTGTGAGAAAGTGGATGAAGTTTATGAATGTCTGGCTGGGCTGTGAGACAGTGGATGAAGTTTATGAAGGTCTGGCTGGGCTGTGAGAAAGTGGATGAAGTTTATGAATGTCTGGCTGGGCTGTGGGACAGTGGATGAAGTTTATGAAGGTCTGGCTGGGCTGTGGGACAGTGGATGAAGTTTATGAAGGTCTGGCTGGGCTGTGGGACAGTGGATGAAGTTTATGAATGCCTGGCTGGGCTGTGGGACAGTGGATGAAGTTTATGAATGCCTGGCTGGGATGTGAGACAGTGGATGAAGTTTATGAATGCCTGGCTGGGCTGTGAAACAGTGGATGAAGTTTATGAATGCCTGGCTGGGCTGTGAGACAGTGGATAAAGTTTATGAATGCCTGGATGGGCTGTGAGACAGTGGATGAAGTTTATGAATGCCTGGATGGGCTGTGAGACAGTGGATGAAGTTTATGAATGCCTGGATGGGCTGTGAGACAGTGGATAAAGTTTATGAATGCCTGGATGGGCTGTGGGACAGTGGATGAAGTTTATGAATGCCTGGCTGGGCTGTGAGACAGTGGATGAAGTTTATGAATGCCTGGCTGGGCTGTGAGACAGTGGATAAAGTTTATGAATGCCTGGCTGGGCTGTGAGACAGTGGATGAAGTTTATGAATACCTGGCTGGGCTGTGGGACAGTGGATGAAGTTTATGAATGTCTGGTTGGGCTGTGGGACAGTGGATGAAGTTTATGAATGCCTGGCTGGGCTGTGAGACAGTGGATGAAGTTTATCAATGCCTTGCTGGGCTGTGAGACAGTGGATGAAGTTTATGAATGCCTGGCTGGGCTGTGAGACAGTGGATAACTGCACCTCTATGTGCTCTCACACACACACACTAAGATAATCACACTAACACACACATTAGAAGTTAAAACAAGTACCCCTCCTCTCTCTCCCTTCCCCAAATCCGTACCTTACCCTGCAGTAGGTCCGTTGTCTGAGTAATCCAGTGGTCCAGTGTCTGAGTACTACAGTGGTCCAGTGGCTGAGTACTACAGTGGTCCAGTGGCTGAGTATACAGTGGTCCAGTGGCTGAGTACTCCAGTGGTCCTTTGTCTGAGTACTCCAGTGGTCCAGTGTCTGGGTACTACAGTGGTCCAGTGTCTGAGTACTCCAGTGGTCCAGTGGCTGAGTACTACAGTGGTCCAGTGGCTGAGTGTACAGTGGTCCAGTGGCTGAGTACTCCAGTGGTCCTTTGTCTGAGTACTCCAGTGTCTGAGTACTCCAGTGGTCCAGTGGTCCAGTGTCTGGGTACTACAGTGGTCCAGTGTCTGAGTACTCCAGTGGTCCTTTGTCTGAGTACTCCAGTGTCTGAGTACTCCAGTGGTCCAGTGGTCCAGTGTCTGAGTACTCCAATGGTCCAGTGTCTGAGTACTCCAGTGGTCCAGTGTCTGGGTACTCCAGTAGTCCAGTGTCTGAGTACTCCAGTGGTCCAGTGGCTGAGTACTACAGTGGTCCAGTGGCTGAGTATACAGTGGTCCAGTGGCTGAGTACTCCAGTGGTCCAGTGTCTGGGTACTCCAGTGGTCCAGTGTCTGAGTACTCCAGTGGTCCAGTGTCTGAGTACTCCAATGGTCCAGTGTCTGAGTACTCCAATGGTCCAGTGTCTGAGTACTCTAGTGGTCCAGTGGCTGAGTACTACAGTGGTCCAGTGTCTGAGTACTCCAGTGGTCCAGTGGCTGAGTACTACAGTGGTCCAGTGGCTGAGTGTACAGTGGTCCAGTGGCTGAGTACTCCAGTGGTCCTTTGTCTGAGTACTCCAGTGTCTGAGTACTCCAGTGGTCCAGTGGTCCAGTGTCTGGGTACTACAGTGGTCCAGTGTCTGAGTACTCCAGTGGTCCTTTGTCTGAGTACTCCAGTGTCTGAGTACTCCAGTGGTCCAGTGTCTGAGTACTCCAATGGTCCAGTGTCTGAGTAACACAGTGGTCCAGTGGCTGAGTATACAGTGGTCCAGTGGCTGAGTACTCCAGTGGTCCAGTGTCTGGGTACTCCAGTGGTCCAGTGTCTGAGTACTCCAATGGTCCAGTGTCTGAGTACTCCAATGGTCCAGTGTCTGAGTACTCCAATGGTCCAGTGTCTGAGTACTCTAGTGGTCCAGTGGCTGAGTACTACAGTGGTCCAGTGTCTGAGTACTACAGTGTTCCAGTGTCTGAGTACTCCAGTGTCTGAGTACTACAGTGGTCCAGTGTCTGAGTACCACAGTGGTCCAGTGTCTGGGTACTCCAGTGGTCCAGTGTCTGAGTACTACAGTGGTCCAGTGGCTGAGTACCACAGTGGTCCAGTGTCTGGGTACTCCAGTGGTCCAGTGTCTGAGTACTACAGTGGTCCAGTGGCTGAGTACTCCAGTGGTCCAGTGTCTGAGTACTCCAGTGGTCCAGTGTCTGGGTACTCCAGTGGTCCAGTGTCTGAGTACTCCAGTGGTCCAGTGTCTGAGTACTACAGTGGTCCAGTGGCTGAGTACTCCAGTGTTCCAGTGTCTGAGTACTTAATATCCTTAGTTCTCCTATGCTCCTCAAGGTGCTGGTAGTAGTGGCGGTGCTAAATGTCCGTTCTGTGGTGGAGCCATCCCCCTGACAGGGTCTCCTCTCTCTCCCAGGGAGCCGGCAGTCTAACCGCTTCCTCTCCTCCTCTCTCTCTCTCTCTCTCTACAGGAGCAGGCAGCGGTCTGACTGTCTCCTCCTCTCCTCCTCTCCTCCTCTCTCTCTCTACAGGAGCAGGCAGTGGTCTGACTGTCTCCTCCTCTCTCTCTCTCTCTCTCTCCAGGAGCAGGCAGCGGTCTGACTGTCTCCTTCTCTCCCCTCCAGCCGTCTAACCGTCTCCTCTCCTCCTCTCTCTCTCCAGGTGTACAAGAAGCAGGCAGCCTGCAGCCTGGGGGTTCTGGGCCAGCGGCTGGTGGAGCAGGAGGAGGACTTTGCAGGGAGGGCTGCCTCCTACCAGACAGAGATACAGCACCTCCAGAGGCTTCTACGAGACAAACAGCAGGACCTGGACGGAGTGCTGCAGCAGAAAAGGTACCAGGCAGCCAGCCAGGCAGCTACTCAGCCAGGGAAACAGGCAGACAGTCAGAGAACCAGACAGACAGGCAGCCAGTCAGAGAAACAGGCAGGCAGAGAGAGACAGTAGCCGAGTCACACACAGGCAGGAGTAGTGAGCAGGCAGGCAGCCGAGTCACTAGCAACACAAACCAATGACAGGCCCCCAGAGAGAGGGGAAGGTGGGGAGGAGGGGGAGTCAGCAAGCGCTTCTGCCTGGGCAAGAGGGAGGGGAAGGTGGGGAGGAGGGGGAGTCAGCAAGCACTTCTGCCTGGGCAAGAGGGAGGGGAAGGTGGGGAGGAGGGGGAGTCAGCAAGCGCTTCTGCCTGGGCAAGAGGGAGGGGAAGGTGGGGAGGAGGGGGAGTCAGCAAGCGCTTCTGCCTGGGCAAGACGGAACAGCAACAGACTGTTTCTCTGTCTCTCTCTCTGTCACTCTTCCTCTCTGTGTCTCTCTGTCTGTTCTCTCTCGGTGTTGCTTCCTCTCTTTCTCAGTCACTCCCTCTCTCTGTCACTCTCTCTCTCTCTCTGTTGTTCTCTTAATGCTGTTGTTTTCTTTCTCGCTGCTGCTCCCTCTCTTTCTGATGTCCTCAATTGTCTTTCTTTAGTGCTCTCTCTCTCGCTTTCTCTCGCTCTTTAATGCTCTCCTCTCTTTCCCTCCCCTTTCTCTCTCTCTCTCTCTCTGCTTTCCCTGCCCTCTCTCTATCTCACTCGCTCCGCTTTCCCTGCCCTTTCTCTCCCTCGCTCTCTCTCCACTTTCCCTCCCCTTTCTCTCTCTCCACTTTCCCCCCCTTTCTCTCCCTCTCCTCTTTCCCTGCCCTTTCTCTCTCTCTTTCCTCTTTCCCTCCCCTTTCTCCCCCTCTCTATCGCTCTCTCTCCTCTTTCCCTGCCCTTTCTCTCCCTCTCTCTCTCTCTCTCTCTCTCCTCTTTCCCTCCCCTTTCTCTCCCTCTCTCTCCTCTTTCCCTGCCCTTTCTCTCTCTCTCTCTCTCTCGTTGGTTCAACATTAAAATAGCATGAACCATCTAAATTCAGTTATTTTAACAGTAGCATGACAGAATTGATCCAATATTCCCCAAGCCTCCTACAGTACAGAGCAGGAGGACGATGACGCGGCAACAGAGAAAGTTTGAGTGATTTGATTTGGGCGATACTGAGCGCATTCAATTATATTATCAATGTCGATTTGGCTTGATCAATGTCTCCCTGAGATGTCCTGTCTGTCTGTATGTCGATTTGGCTTGATCAATGTCTCCCTGAGATGGAGTTGCCCTGTCTGATTGTCTGTCTGTTTGTGATTGTCTGTCCATCAGTCAGTCGGTCGGTCTGTCTGTCTATCAGTCGGTTCATCTGTCTGCCTGTCTGTCTGTCTGTCTGGCTGTGACTGTCTGTCTGGCTGTCTGTCTGGCTGTCCATCGTTCTATTTGTCTGTCCGTCTGTCCATCTGTCTATTTGTCTGTGTGTCTGACTGGCTGGCTGTCTGTCCATCGGTCTATTTGTCTGTCTGTCTGTCCATCGGTCTATTTGTCTGTCTGTTTGTGTGTCTGGCTGGCTGGCTGTCTGTCTATTTGTCTGTCCGTCTGTCCATCGGTCTATCTGACTGTGACTGTCTGTCCATCTGTCCATCGATCTATTTGTCTGTCTGTGTGCCTGTCTGTCCATCGGTCTGTCTGTGTATCTGTCTGTCTGTCTATCTATGGGGAGAGACCTTTAGTCTAGAATGCTCTCATCATCGTAACGCAGCTTTAGTAGTTTATATTTGAATAATTGTGTTTATTTTTGATGCTCTTTATTACATTTGTGATGGATGACTTTTCTAGTAGTGGATGTAGTCTGTGACTTGACGTGACTACCGTTAATGTGGATGTAGTCTGTGTCGTGACGTGACTACCGTTAATGTGGATGTAGTCTGTGTCGTGACTACCGTTAATGTGGATGTAGTCTGTGTCGTGACGTGACTACCGTTAATGTGGATGTAGTCTATGTCGTGACGTGACTACCGTTAATGTGGATGTAGTCTGTGTCGTGACTACCGTTAATGTGGATGTAGTCTGTGACGTGACGTGACTACCGTTAATGTGGATGTAGTCTGTGTCGTGACTACCGTTAATGTGGATGTAGTCTGTGACGTGACGTGACTACCGTTAATGTGGATGTAGTCTGTGTCGTGACTACCGTTAATGTGGATGTAGTCTGTGACGTGACGTGACTACCGTTAATGTGGATGTAGTCTGTGTCGTGACTACCGTTAATGTGGATGTAGTCTGTGTCGTGACGTGACTACCGTTAATGTGGATGTAGTCTGTGTCGTGACTACCGTTAATGTGGATGTAGTCTGTGACGTGACGTGACTACCGTTAATGTGGATGTAGTCTGTGTCATGACTACCGTTAATGTGGATGTAGTCTGTGTCGTGACGTGACTACCGTTAATGTGGATGTAGTCTGTGACGTGACTACCGTTAATGTGGATGTAGTCTGTGACGTGACTACCGTTAATGTGGATGTAGTCTGTGTCGTGACTACCGTTAATGTGGATGTAGTCTGTGTCGTGACGTGACTACCGTTAATGTGGATGTAGTCTGTGTCGTGACTACCGTTAATGTGGATGTAGTCTGTGTCGTGCCGTGACTACCGTTAATGTGGATGTAGTCTGTGTCGTGACATGACTACCGTTAATGTGGATGTAGTCTGTCGTGACGTGACTACCGTTAATGTGGATGTAGTCTGTGTCGTGACGTGACTACCGTTAATGTGGATGTAGTCTGTGACGTGACTACCGTTAATGTGGATGTAGTCTGTGTCGTGACTACCGTTAATGTGGATGTAGTCTGTGTCGTGACGTGACTACCGTTAATGTGGATGTAGTCTGTGTCGTGACGTGACTACCGTTAATGTGGATGTAGTCTGTGACGTGACTACCATTAATGTGGATGTAGTCTGTGTCGTGACTACCGTTAATGTGGATGTAGTCTGTGTCGTGACTACCGTTAATGTGGATGTAGTCTGTGTCGTGACGTGACTACCGTTAATGTGGATGTAGTCTGTGTCGTGACATGACTACCGTTAATGTGGATGTAGTCTGTGTCGTGACTACCGTTAATGTGAATGTAGTCTGTGACGTGACCACCGTTAATGTGGATGTAGTCTGTGTCGTGACTACCGTTAATGTGGATGTAGTCTGTGTCGTGACGTGACTACCGTTAATGTGGATGTAGTCTGTGTCGTGACTACCGTTAATGTGGATGTAGTCTGTGTCGTGACGTGACTACCGTTAATGTGGATGTAGTCTGTGACGTGACTACCGTTAATGTGGATGTAGTCTGTGTCGTGACGTGACTACCGTTAATGTGGATGTAGTCTGTGTCGTGACTACCGTTAATGTGGATGTAGTCTGTGTCGTGCCGTGACTACCGTTAATGTGGATGTAGTCTGTGTCGTGACTACCGTTAATGTGGATGTAGTCTGTGTCGTGACTACCGTTAATGTGGATGTAGTCTGTGTCGTGACTACCGTTAATGTGGATGTAGTCTGTGTCGTGACATGACTACCGTTAATGTGGATGTAGTCTGTGTCGTGACGTGACTACCGTTAATGTGGATGTAGTCTGTGTCGTGACCACCGTTAATGTGGATGTAGTCTGTGTCGTGACGTGACCACCGTTAATGTGGGTGTAGTATGTGTCGTGACGTGACTACCGTTAATGTGGATGTAGTCTGTGTCGTGACGTGACTACCGTTAATGTGGATGTAGTCTGTGACGTGACTACCGTTAATGTGGATGTAGTCTGTGTCGTGACTACCGTCAATGTGGATGTAGTCTGTGTCGTGACGTGACTACCGTTAATGTGGATGTAGTCTGTGACGTGACGTGACTACCGTTAATGTGGATGTAGTCTGTGTCGTGACGTGACTACCGTTAATGTGGATGTAGTCTGTGTCGTGACTACCGTTAATGTGGATGTAGTCTGTGTCGCGACGTGACTACCGTTAATGTGGATGTAGTCTGTGTCGTGACGTGACTACCATTAATGTGGATGTAGTCTGTGTCGTGACTACCGTTAATGTGGATGTAGTCTGTGTCGTGACTACCGTTAATGTGGATGTAGTCTGTGTCGTGACGTGACTACCGTTAATGTGGATGTAGTCTGTGTCGTGACTACCGTTAATGTGGATGTAGTCTGTGTCGTGACGTGACTACCGTTAATGTGGATGTAGTCTGTGTCGTGACGTGACTACCGTTAATGTGGATGTAGTCTGTGTCGTGACATGACTACCGTTAATGTGGATGTAGTCTGTGACGTGACTACCATTAATGCGATGACGGCTATTCATCCAATTATTACGCGATTTAAATTAATCATATAACAATTAATTAAGTAGTAATTTGGGGCACCACGGAAAAAGTTTATTTTAACAAGTTACAGTTTCCCGAATTAACCCCCCGAAAATCTGAATATGTTGATATACTGTCATCCATCCTTCATTTGCTCCTATTTCAGTCTCATTGTGAACGTCGTAATATCCTATAAATCTGCACGAACCACAAATTGGCTGAATTATTTATTTACTAAATGATCACACAGAATTACATAAACACACACACAGGATAGATTATACACTGATTACTAACATGGTGCAATGAAAAGTCCCTAGTGGACTAACCCGATATGACGGCTTGTTACACAATGAAAAGTCCCTAGTGGAATAACCCTATAATACGGCTTGTTACACAATGAAAAGTCCCTAGTGGACTAACCCGATATGACGGCTTGTTACACAATGAAAGGTCCCTAGTGGACTAACCCGATATGACGGCTTGTTACACAATGAAAAGTACCTAGTGGACTAACCCTATATGACGGCTTGTTACACAATGAAAAGGGGTGGGGAACGAAAGAGCGACAAAGGAATTCAACTTTCGTACATACAGTTGAATAATACCCTCATCGTAAATATGGATAGTTAGCACCCCAACAACCGCTCATTCGGATTTAGAAATGCAAAGTACATATTTACGCTTGAATGTCTTTGCCGTCTCTCTGTTGAAATCGCCCGATCCGTCTGTGACGAATAGTTCGACAGAAAGTCTCTGGTTGTGTAAGTCTCTGGTTGTCCACCAGAGGTCACCATGTCCTTATTAGTTGTAGTGGGTTTCCTTTGTTCTGGAAGTGTCTGTTAGAATGGATACATCAGACCACACGGTGGTGGAAGGTGAATGTTTTGCCCCCTCTCGTCTCCGTTAGACTGCATCCTTCAAAAGGTACACACGTGGTGGTCCTCGGTCGAGTTTACTAGACTGGGGTAGTTAAACAGACGGAATGTTCTTGTGTGGCCACGCCAGTAGCAACCCGGCCATGTACTGGTCTAAATGGTTGATTATTCAGTGGACAGCTAAGACCGCTGTCCACGCCAGTAGCAACCCGGCCATGTACTGGTCTAAATGGTTGATTATTCAGTGGACAGCTAAGACCACTGTCCACGCCAGTAGCAACCCGGCCATGTACTGGTCTAAATGGTTGATTATTCAGTGGACAGCTAAGACCACTGTCCACGCCAGTAGCAACCCGGCCATGTACTGGTCTAAATGGTTGATTATTCAGTGGACAGCTAAGACCACTGTCCACACCGGCAGCAATCTGGCATCTTTTGGTCTTTGGGCGTTCCCTCCTGTCCTGTCCCCCTCTCCCATCCCTCTTCCCTCTCCCCTCTCCCCTGTCCCCCTCTCCACTCCCCTGTCCCCCTTTCCACTCCCCTGTCCCCTCCTCTCTCCACTGTCCCTCTGTCCTGTCCCCCTCTCCCATCCCTCTTCCCTCTCCCCTGTCCCCCTCTCCCATCCCCTGTCCCTCTTTCCACTCCCCTGTCCCCTCCTCTCTCCCCTGTCCCCTACTCTCTCCCCTGTCCCCCTCTCCCATCCCCCTCTCCCATCCCCTGTCCCTTTGTCCCCTCCTCTCTCCCTTGTCCCCTCCTCTCTCCCCTGTCCCCTCCACTCTCCCCTCCTCTCTCCCCTGTCCCCTCCTCTCTCCCCGTCCACTCCTCTCTCCCTCGTCCACTCCTCTCTCCCCCGTCCCCTCCCCCCTCCTCTCTCCCCTGTCCCCTCCTCTCTCCCCTCTCTCCCCCGTCTTCCTCTGATGAAGATAAAGGCTCTTTACCAGTGACGTTCTGCGTTGCCGCGGGTGATTTGGAACGATGAGTCACTCTTAAATGTGTGACAGAGACAGAGCCCTGGTCATGTCACAGGACCACAGGTAGTTAACTACTGACGACAGCGCTAGTGTGTGTGTGTGTGTGTGTGTGTGTGTGTGGCTGCAGAGACAGAGGCCAGGTCATGTCACAGAACCACAGGTAGTTAACTACTGACGACAGCACTAGTGTGTGACGGTGTGTGTGTGTGTGTGTGTGTGTGTGTGTGTGTGTGTGTGTGTGTGTGTGTGTGTGTGTGTGTGTGTGTGTGTGTGTGTGTGTGTGTGTGTGTGTGTGTGTGTGTGTGTGTGTGTGTGTGTGTGTGTGTGTGTGTGTGTGAGGCTGCAGGGACAGAGACCAGGTCATGTCACAAGACCACAGGTAGTTAACTACTGACGACAACACTGTGTGTGTGTGAGTGTGTGTGTGAGGCTGCAGAGACCAGGTCACATCACCAGACCACAGGACAGAACACGGGTAATTAGCTAATGTGATGGACGTCATGCTGCTGACTTAACAATAGGCCTTCCTATTCCTCCCTGACAGCCAGACTGGATCAATAGGCCTTCCTATTCCTCCCTGACAGCCAGACTGGATCAATAGGTCTTCCTATTCCTCCCTCACAGCCAGACTGGATCAATAGGCCTTCCTATTCCTCCCTGACAGCCAGACTGGATCAATAGGCCTTCCTATTCCTCCCTGACAGCCAGACTGGATCAATAGGCCTTCCTATTCCTCCCACGCAGCCAGACTGGGTCAATAGGCCTTCCTATTCCTCCCTGACAGCCAGACTGGATCAATAGGCCTTCCTATTCCTCCCTGACAGCCAGACTGGATCAATAGGCCTTCCTATTCCTCCCTGACAGCCAGACTGGATCAATAGGCCTTCCTATTCCTCCCTGACAGCCAGACTGGATCAATAGGCCTTCCTATTCCTCCCTGACAGCCAGACTGGATCAATAGGCCTTCCTATTCCTCCCTGACAGCCAGACTGGATCAATAGGCCTTCCTATTCCTCCCTGACAGCCAGACTGGATCAATAGGCCTTCCTATTCCTCCCTGACAGCCAGACTGGATCAATAGGCCTTCCTTTTCCTCCCTGACAGCCAGACTGGATCAATAGGTCTTCATATTCCTCCCTGACAGCCAGACTGGATCAATAGGCCTTCCTCTTCCTCCCTCACAGCCAGACTGGATCAATAGGCCTTCCTATTCCTCCCTGACAGCCAGACTGGATCAATAGGCCTTCCTATTCCTCCCTCACAGCCAGACTGGATCAATAGGCCTTCCTATTCCTCCCTGACAGCCAGACTGGATCAATAGGCCTTCCTATTCCTCCCTGACAGCCAGACTGGATCAATAGGCCTTCCTATTCCTCCCTCACAGCCAGACTGGATCAATAGGCCTTCCTATTCCTCCCTCACAGCCAGACTGGATCAATAGGCCTTCCTATTCCTCCCTGACAGCCAGACTGGATCAATAGGCCTTCCTATTCCTCCCTGACAGCCAGACTGGATCAATAGGCCTTCCTATTCCTCCCTGACAGCCAGACTGGATCAATAGGCCTTCCTATTCCTCCCACGCAGCCAGACTGGATCAATAGGCCTTCCTATTCCTCCCACGCAGCCAGACTGGATCAATAGGCCTTCCTATTCCTCCCTGACAGCCAGACTGGATCAATAGGCCTTCCTATTCCTCCCTGACAGCCAGACTGGATCAATAGGCCTTCCTATTCCTCCCTGACAGCCAGACTGGATCAATAGGCCTTCCTATTCCTCCCTGACAGCCAGACTGGATCAATAGGCCTTCCTATTCCTCCCTGACAGCCAGACTGGATCAATAGGCCTTCCTATTCCTCCCTGACAGCCAGACTGGATGAATAGGCCTTCCTATTCCTCCCTCACAGCCAGACTGGATCAATAGGCCTTCCTATTCCTCCCTGACAGCCAGACTGGATCAATAGGCCTTCCTATTCCTCACTGACAGCCAGACTGGATCAATAGGCCTTCCTATTCCTCCCTGACAGCCAGACTGGATCAATAGGCCTTCCTATTCCTCCCTGACAGCCAGACTGGATCAATAGGCCTTCCTATTCCTCCCTGACAGCCAGACTGGATCAATAGGCCTTCCTATTCCTCCCTCACAGCCAGACTGGATCTGAACAATACGTCTACCTTTTCCTCCTCCTGTGAAAGGTTACCAATCCCCATGGGTTACACCAACAGCAGTAAGGGGATAGGGGTGTTTCAGCCTCATATTCAGCAGCTCAATCCACTCTCAAATAACCTGGCGTTTCACCCCAGGACGAGGGAGAGGAGGAGAGGAGGAGGGAGGGAGAGGAGGAGGGGGGGGGGGGGGGTAGGGTAAGGAGGGAGAGGAGGGAGAGGAGGAAAGGAAGGGGGAGGGTAAGAAGGGAGAGGAGGGAAGGAGGAGGGAGAGGAGGGGGGGAGAGGTGGAGGGGAAGGAGGAGGAGGGAGAGGAGAGGGAAGGAAGGCATGAAGGAGGGAGGGAGGGGATCAGGGAGGGAGAGACATCCTGGTGCAGTGGCAGCTGGTGAAATGGAGAGGCTCCTGGTGCAGTGGCAGCTGGTGAAATGGAGAGGCTCCTGGTGCAGTGGCAGCTGGTGAAATGGAGAGACTCCTGGTGCAGTGGCAGCTGGTGAAATGGAGAGACTCCTGGTGCAGTGGCAGCTGGTGAAATGGAAAGGCTCCTGGTGCAGTGGCAGCTGGTGAAATGGAGAGACTCCTGGTGCAGTGGCAGGCAGTGAAATGGAGAGGCTCCTGGTGCAGTGGCAGGCAGTGAAATGGAGAGGCTCCTGGTGCAGTGGCAGCTGGTGAAATGGAGAGACTCCTGGTGCAGTGACAGCTGGTGAAATGGAGAGACTCCTGGTGCAGTGACAGCTGGTGAAATGGAGAGACTCCTGGTGCAGTGGCAGCTGGTGAAATGGAGAGGCTCCTGGTGCAGTGGCAGCTGGTGAAATGGAGAGGCTCCTGGTGCAGTGGCAGCTGGTGAAACGGAGTGGCTCCTGGTGCAGTGGCAGCTGGTGAAAGGAGAGGCTCCTGGTGCAGTGGCAGCTGGTGAAATGGAGAGACTCCTGGTGCAGTGGCAGCTGGTGAAATGGAGAGACTCCTGGTGCAGTGGCAGCTGGTGAAAAGGAGAGGCTCCTGGTGCAGTGGCAGCTGGTGAAAAGGAGAGGCTCCTGGTGCAGTGGCAGCTGGTGAAATGGAAAGGCTCCTGGTGCAGTGGCAGCTGGTGAAATGGAGAGACTCCTGGTGCAGTGGCAGGCAGTGAAATGGAGAGGCTCCTGGTGCAGTGGCAGGCAGTGAAATGGAGAGGCTCCTGGTGCAGTGGCAGCTGGTGAAATGGAGAGACTCCTGGTGCAGTGACAGCTGGTGAAATGGAGAGACTCCTGGTGCAGTGACAGCTGGTGAAATGGAGAGACTCCTGGTGCAGTGGCAGCTGGTGAAATGGAGAGGCTCCTGGTGCAGTGGCAGCTGGTGAAATGGAGAGGCTCCTGGTGCAGTGGCAGCTGGTGAAACGGAGTGGCTCCTGGTGCAGTGGCAGCTGGTGAAAGGAGAGGCTCCTGGTGCAGTGGCAGCTGGTGAAATGGAGAGACTCCTGGTGCAGTGGCAGCTGGTGAAATGGAGAGACTCCTGGTGCAGTGGCAGCTGGTGAAATGGAGAGGCTCCTGGTGCAGTGGCAGCTGGTGAAATGGAGAGGCTCCTGGTGCAGTGGCAGCTTGTGAAATGGAGAGACTCCTGGTGCAGTGGCAGCTGGTGAAATGGAGAGACTCCTGGTGCAGTGGCAGCTGGTGAAAAGGAGAGGCTCCTGGTGCAGTGGCAGCTGGTGAAATGGAGAGGCTCCTGGTGCAGTGGCAGCTGGTGAAATGGAGAGGCTCCTGGTGCAGTGGCAGCTGGTGAAAAGGAGAGGCTCCTGGTGCAGTGGCAGCTGGTGAAAAGGAGAGGCTCCTGGTGCAGTGGCAGCTGGTGAAATGGAGAGGCTCCTGGTGCAGTGGCAGCTGGTGAAAAGGAGAGGCTCCTGGTGCAGTGGCAGCTGGTGAAATGGAGAGACTCCTGGTGCAGTGGCAGCTGGTGAAAAGGAGAGGCTCCTGGTGCAGTGGCAGCTGGTGAAATGGAGAGGCTCCTGGTGCAGTGGCAGCTGGTGAAATGGAGAGACTCCTGGTGCAGTGGCAGCTGGTGAAATGGAGAGTCTCCTGGTGCAGTGGCAGCTGGTGAAATGGAGAGACTCCTGGTGCAGTGGCAGCTGGTGAAATGGAGAGGCTCCTGGTGCAGTGGCAGCTGGTGAAATGGAGAGGCTCCTGGTGCAGTGGCAGCTGGTGAAATGGAGAGGCTCCTGGTGCAGTGGCAGCTGGTGAAATAGAGAGGCTCCTGGTGCAGTGGCAGCTGGTGAAATGGAGAGACTCCTGGTGCAGTGGCAGCTGGTGAAATGGAGAGGCTCCTGGTGCAGTGGCAGCTGGTGAAATGGAGAGGCTCCTGGTGCAGTGGCAGCTGGTGAAATGGAGAGGCTCCTGGTGCAGTGGCAGCTGGTGAAATGGAGAGGCTCCTGGTGCAGTGGCAGGCGGTGAAATGGAGAGACTCCTGGTGCAGTGGCAGCTGGTGAAAAGGAGAGGCTCCTGCTGCAGTGGCAGGCGGTGAAATGGAGAGACTCCTGGTGCAGTGGCAGGCGGTGAAATGGAGAGACTCCTGGTGCAGTGGCAGCTGGTGAAACGGAGAGGCTAACACACTATTTGTGACAGGTCCTTCATTGGTTTTTGTCTGTACAGCTGATGAAGGGGAAATGCACCCTATTCCCTATGTAGTGAACTACTATTGACCAAGACCCACATGTAAAAGGATGCCATTTGGGATGCACACTATAACAACCCACAGCAGCAATTACCTTCTCTGCTCCAAGGGCTTCACTTCTCTATCCCTTATTTTCCATTCTTCTCTCTCTCCTCTCCCTCTCTCTCCTCTCCCTCTCTCCTCTCCCTCTTTCTCCCTTCTTCTCTCCCTCTCTCTCCCTTCTTCTCTCCCCCCTCTCTCTCCCTCTTCCCTTCTCTCCATTTCTCTCCTCCCTCCCTCCTCTCCCTGTGGTGCTGAGACATAAGACCTGGTTACTGGGTCCACTGTGGTGCTGAGACATAAGGTCTGGTTACTGGGACCACTGTGGTGCTGAGACATAAGGTCTGGTTACTGGGTCCACTGTGGTGCTGAGACATAAGGTCTGGTTACTGGGTCCACTGTGGTGCTGAGACATAAGGTCTGGTTACTGGGTCCACTGTGGTGCTGAGACATAAGGTCTGGTTACTGGGTCCACTGTGGTGCTGAGACATAAGGTCTGGTTACTGGGTCCACTGTGGTGCTGAGACATAAGGTCTGGTTACTGGGTCCACTGTGGTGCTGAGACATAAGGTCTGGTTACTGGGTCCACTGTGGTGCTGAGACATAAGGTCTGGTTACTGGGTCCACTGTGGTGCTGAGACATAAGGTCTGGTTACTGGGTCCACTGTGGTGCTGAGACATAAGGTCTGGTTACTGGGTCCACTGTGGTGCTGAGACATAAGGTCTGGTTACTGGGTCCACTGTGGTGCTGAGACATAAGGTCTGGTTACTGGGTCCACTGTGGTGCTGAGACATAAGGTCTGGTTACTGGGTCCACTGTGGTGCTGAGACATAAGGTCTGGTTACTGGGTCCACTGTGGTGCTGAGACATAAGGTCTGGTTACTGGGTCCACTGTGGTGCTGAGACATAAGGTCTGGTTACTGGGTCCACTGTGGTGCTGAGACATAAGGTCTGGTTACTGGGTCCACTGTGGTGCTGAGACATAAGGTCTGGTTACTGGGTCCACTGTGGTGCTGAGACATAAGGTCTGGTTACTGGGTCCACTGTGGTGCTGAGACATAAGGTCTGGTTACTGGGTCCACTGTGGTGCTGAGACATAAGGTCTGGTTACTGGGTCCACTGTGGTGCTGAGACATAAGGTCTGGTTACTGGGTCCACTGTGTCTGAATCACCTTAGTGTCTGAATCACCTTAATGTCTGAATCACCTTAGTGTCTGAATCACCTTAGTGTCTGAATCACCTTAGTGTCTGAATCGCCTTAGTGTCTGAATCGCCTTAGTGTCTGAATCACCTTAGTGTCTGAATCGCCTTAGTGTCTGAATCGCCTTAGTGTCTGAATCGCCTTAGTGTCTGAATCACCTTAGTGTCTGAATCACCTTAGTGTCTGAATCACCTTAGTGTCTGAATCGTCTTAGTGTCTGAATCACCTTAGTGTCTGAATCACCTTAGTGTCTGAATCACCTTAGTGTCTGAATCACCTTAGTGTCTGAATCGTCTTAGTGTCTGAATCACCTTAGTGTCTGAATCGTCTTAGTGTCTGAATCACCTTAGTGTCTGAATCGTCTTAGTGTCTGAATCACCTTAGTGTCTGAATCACCTTAGTGTCTGAATCACCTTAGTGTCTGAATTGAAGGTTTGAATATGCAGGTTTTGTCTGTCTCATTCTGTGATAATGATTTTTGACCAATGTGAGCATTATTTTGTGTGATCACATTGGTGTGACTGTTCGTATCTGTCTCTCAAATTTCAATAACACAATAGATAAAACATGAATTATCTCGCTCTTCCTCTCTCTCTCGCTCTTCCTCTCTCTCGCTCTTCCTCTCTCTCTCGCTCTTCCTCTCTCTCGCTCTTCCTCTCTCTCTCTCTCTCTCTCTCTCTCTCTCTCTCGCTCTTCCTCTCTCTCGCTCTTCCTCTCTCTCTCGCTCTTCCTCTCTCTCGCTCTTCCTCTCTCTCTCGCTCTTCCTCTCTCTCGCTCTTCCTCTCTCTCTCGCTCTTCCTCTCTCTCGCTCTTCCTCTTCCTCTCTCTCTCTCTCTCTCTCACTCTAATTCAATTCTCTCGCTCTCCTCCAGAGAGGTGGAAGGTGAGTTGGAGGTGGTGTGGGAGGCAGCGACCAGAGAGAACCAAAGGATTAGGGAGACCCTCCAGGACTCCAGCCCATCTCTCCCCTCCCTCAGCCCAGCCAGAGGGCACCATGGCAGGGGTCTGAGCGATGGACCCTCCCCCGGTTGGCTCTCCCACCCCCAGGATGAGGTGTTCTACGCCCGTCCGCACCCTGACAGCTCTGGCCCTCCTCCCTGCGTCTCGTCTCCCCAGAGCGGCGGCCGGCCCGGCCCTCACCACAGCCCTATGTTCGAGTCCGACTCGGACCAGCACCAGAACCCCTCCTCAGACGAGAGCGAGAAGAACGGCATGGACTTCTATTCTTAGTGTCCCTTTTGTATTGGTCTTACAGAATCAAATCAAATGTATTTATAAAGCCCTTCTTACATCAGCTGATATCTCAAAGTGCTGTACAGAAACCCAGCCTAAAACCCCAAACAGCAAGCAATACAGGTGTAGAAGCACGGTGGCTAAGAAAAACTCCCTAGAAAGGCCAAAACCTAGGAAGAAACCTAGAGAGGAACCAGGTTATGAATATCTGTTTTAGTAGCCTGGTCCCAGATCTGTTTTAGTAGCCTGGTTCCAGATCTGTTTTAGTAGCCTGGTCCCAGATCTCTTTTAGTAGCCTGGTCCCAGATCTCTTTTAGTAGCCTGGTCCCAGATCTGTTTTAGTAGCCTGGTCCCAGATCTCTTTTAGTAGCCTGGTCCCAGATCTCTTTTAGTAGCCTGGTCCCAGATCTCTTTTAGTAGCCTGGTCCCAGATCTGTTTTAGTAGCCTGGTCCCAGATCTCTTTTAGTAGCCTGGTCCCCGATCTGTTTTAGTAGCCTGGTCCCAGATCTCTTTTAGTAGCCTGGTCCCAGATCTCTTTTAGTGGCCTGGTCCCAGATCTGTTTTAGTAGCCTGGTCCCAGATCTGTTTTAGTAGCCTGGTCCCAGATCTGTTTCTGCTCTTGCTAACTGCATTGTTCATTGTCAAGCCAAACATGACAATTCCATAAGGAGTTGGCAGGAGACTAGAACCACCCTGGCACCAGGCTAGAAGACCAGGCTAGAACCACCCTGGCACCAGACTAGAAGACCAGGCTAGAACCACCCTGGCACCAGACTAGAAGACCAGGCTAGAACCACCCTGGCACCAGACTAGAAGACCAGGTCTGTATTGGTCAGACTAGAACACCCCTGGCACCAGGCTAGAAGACCAGGTCTGTATTGGTCAGACTAGAACCACCCTGGCACCAGACTAGAAGACCAGGTCTGTATTGGTCAGACTAGAACCACCCTGACACCAGGCTAGAAGACCAGGTCTGTATTGGTCAGACTAGAACCACCCTGGCACCAGACTAGAAGACCAGGTCTGTATTGGTCAGACTAGCACCACCCTGGCACCAGGCTAGAAGACCAGGTCTGTATTGGTCAGACTAGCACCACCCTGGGACCAGGCTAGAAGACCAGGTCTGTATTGGTCAGACTAGAACCACCCTGACACCAGACTAGAAGACCAGGTCTGTATTGGTCAGACTAGCACCACCCTGGCACCAGGCTAGAAGACCAGGTCTGTATTGGTCAGACTAGAACCACCCTGACACCAGACTAGAAGACCAGGTCTGTATTGGTCAGACTAGCACCACCCTGGCACCAGGCTAGAAGACCAGGTCTGTATTGATCAGACTAGAACCACCCTGACACCAGACTAGAAGACCAGGTCTGTATTGGTCAGACTAGAACCACCCTGGCACCAGACTAGAAGACCAGGTCTGTATTGATCAGACTAGAACCACCCTGACACCAGACTAGAAGACCAGGTCTGTATTGGTCAGACTAGAACCACCCTGGCACCAGACTAGAAGACCAGGTCTGTATTGGTCAGACTAGAACCACCCTGGCACCAGACTAGAAGACCAGGTCTGTATTGATCAGACTAGAACCACCCTGGCACCAGGCTAGAAGACCAGGTCTGTATTGGTCAGACTAGAACCACCCTGGCACCAGACTAGAAGACCAGGTCTGTATTGGTCAGACTAGAACCACCCTGGCACCAGGCTAGAAGACCAGGTCTGTATTGGTCAGACTAGAACCACCCTGGCACCAGACTAGAAGACCAGGTCTGTATTGGTCAGACTAGCACCACCCTGGCACCAGGCTAGAAGACCAGGTCTATATTGGTCAGACTAGAACCACCCTGGTACCAGGCTAGAAGACCAGGTCTGTATTGGTCAGACTAGCACCACCCTGGCACCAGACTAGAAGACCAGGTCTGTATTGATCAGACTAGAACCACCCTGACACCAGACTAGAAGACCAGGTCTGTATTGGTCAGACTAGAACCACCCTGACACCAGACTAGAAGACCAGGTCTGTATTGGTCAGACTAGAACCACCCTGACACCAGACTAGAAGACCAGGTCTGTATTGGTCAGACTAGCACCACCCTGGCACCAGGCTAGAAGACCAGGTCTGTATTGGTCAGACTAGAACCACCCTGGCACCAGACTAGAAGACCAGGTCTGTATTGGTCAGACTAGAACCACCCTGGCACCAGACTAGAAGACCAGGTCTGTATTGGTCAGACTAGCACACCCTGGCACCAGGCTAGAAGACCAGGTCTGTATTGGTCAGACTAGAACCACCCTGGCACCAGACTAGAAGACCAGGCTAGAACCACCCTGGCACCAGGCTAGAAGACCAGGTCTGTATTGGTCAGACTAGAACCACCCTGGCACCAGGCTAGAAGACCAGGTCTGTATTAGTCAGACTAGAACCACCCTGGCACCAGACTAGAAGACCAGGTCTGTATTGGTCAGACTAGAACCACCCTGGCACCAGACTAGAAGACCAGGTCTGTATTGGTCAGACTAGAACCACCCTGGCACCAGACTAGAAGACCAGGTCTGTATTGGTCAGACTAGAAACACCCTGACACCAGGCTAGAAGACCAGGTCTGTATTGGTCAGACTAGAACCACCCTGGCACCAGGCTAGAAGACCAGGTCTGTATTGGTCAGACTAGAACCACCCTGACACCAGACTAGAAGACCAGGTCTGTATTGGTCAGACTAGAACCACCCTGGCACCAGACTAGAAGACCAGGTCTGTATTGGTCAGACTAGCACCACCCTGGCACCAGGCTAGAAGACCAGGTCTGTATTGGTCAGACTAGAACCACCCTGGCACCAGACTAGAAGACCAGGCTAGAACCACCCTGACACCAGACTAGAAGACCAGACTAGAACCACCCTGGCACCAGGCTAGAAGACCAGGTCTGTATTGGTCAGACTAGCACCACCCTGGCACCAGGCTAGAAGACCAGGTCTGTATTGGTCAGACTAGAACCACCCTGGCACCAGGCTAGAAGACCAGGTCTGTATTGGTCAGACTAGAACCACCCTGGGACCAGGCTAGAAGACCAGGCTAGAACCACCCTGGCACCAGACTAGAAGACCAGGCTAGAACCACCCTGGCACCAGGCTAGAAGACCAGGTCTGTATTGATCAGACTAGAACCACCCTGACACCAGGCTAGAAGACCAGGTCTGTATTGGTCAGACTAGCACCACCCTGGCACCAGACTAGAAGACCAGGTCTGTATTGGTCAGACTAGAACCACCCTGGCACCAGACTAGAAGACCAGGTCTGTATTGGTCAGACTAGAACCACCCTGGCACCAGGCTAGAAGACCAGGTCTGTATTGGTCAGACTAGAACCACCCTGGTACCAGGCTAGAAGACCAGGCTAGAACCACCCTGGCACCAGACTAGAAGACCAGGTCTGTATTGGTCAGACTAGAACCACCCTGGCACCAGACTAGAAGACCAGGCTAGAACCACCCTGGCACCAGACTAGAAGACCAGGTCTGTATTGGTCAGACTAGAACCACCCTGGCACCAGGCTAGAAGACCAGGTCTGTATTGGTCAGACTAGAACCACCCTGGGACCAGGCTAGAAGACCAGGCTAGAACCACCCTGGCACCAGACTAGAAGACCAGGTCTGTATTGGTCAGACTAGCACCACCCTGGCACCAGGCTAGAAGACCAGGTCTGTATTGGTCAGACTAGAACCACCCTGGCACCAGACTAGAAGACCAGGCTAGAACCACCCTGACACCAGACTAGAAGACCAGGCTAGAACCACCCTGGCACCAGGCTAGAAGACCAGGTCTGTATTGGTCAGACTAGCACCACCCTGGCACCAGGCTAGAAGACCAGGTCTGTATTGGTCAGACTAGAACCACCCTGGGACCAGGCTAGAAGACCAGGCTAGAACCACCCTGGCACCAGACTAGAAGACCAGGTCTGTATCGGTCAGACTAGAACCACCCTGACACCAGACTAGAAGACCAGGTCTGTATTGGTCAGACTAGAACCACCCTGACACCAGACTAGAAGACCAGGTCTGTATTGGTCAGACTAGAACCACCCTGGCACCAGGCTAGGGTGGTTCTAGACTGTTCAAACATTTCCCAAGGCATTAACTTGATTTACAATATTAAAAACCAAGTCGTTTATTTACAAAGCTCTATTTTGAATGTTGTATGATCTCTGTGTTATTGAGTAGATTTGATACGTATGACTGACTCTGTGTCTCAATCAAACTGTATTTTACTGTGCGTCTATTAGCCAATCAAACATTCTATTGACATAACAATGAACTTAATTTATGTCACAATGGTTACTGTATGTCACAATCTAGCTCTTTACAAATAAATGTGTTTTCTTCTGTTCACCAGTGTCTTGTTCATCCATTTAACCGCAATTACCAGGCCTGTGTCCCAAATGACCCCCCTAGTCTCTAGGTAGTTAACTACGACCAGGACCCATAGTGAATAGGGTACCCTAGGTAGTTAACTATGACCAGGACCCATATTGAATAGAGTGCCCTATGTAGTTAACTACGACCAGGACCCATAGTGAATAGGGTGCCCTAGGTAGTTAACTACGACCAGGACCCATAGTGAATAGGGTGCCCTAGGTAGTTAACTACGACCAGGACCCATAGTGAATAGGGTGCCCTAGGTAGTTAACTACGACCAGGACCCATAGTGAATAGGGTGCCCTAGGTAGTTAACTATGACCAGGACCCATAGTGAATAGGCTGCCCTAGGTAATTAACTATGACCAGGACCCATAGTGAATAGGGTGCCCTAGGTAGTTAACTACGACCAGGACCCATAGTGAATAGGGTGCCCTAGGTAGTTAACTACGACCAGGACCCATAGTGAATAGGGTGCCCTAGGTAATTAACTATGACCAGGACCCATAGTGAATAGGGTGCCCTAGACAGTTAACTTCGACCAGGACCCATAGTGAATAGGGTGCCCTAGACAGTTAACTACGACCAGGACCCATAGTGAATAGGCTGCCCTAGGTAATTAACTATGACCAGGACCCATAGTGAATAGTGTGCCCTAGGTAGTTAACTACGACCAGGACCCATAGTGAATAGGGTGCCCTAGACAGTTAACTACGACCAGGAACCATAGTGAATAGGGTGCCCTAGGTAGTTAACTACGACCAGGACCCATAGTGAATAGTGTGCCCTAGGTAGTTAACTATGACCAGGACCCATAGTGAATAGGGTGCCCTAGGTAGTTAACTATGACCAGGACCCATAGTGAATAGGGTGCCCTAGGTAGTTAACTACGACCAGGACCCATAGTGAATAGGGTGCCCTAGGTAGTTAACTATGACCAGGACCCATAGTGAATAGGGTGCCCTAGGTAGTTAGCTACGACTAGGACCCATAGTGAATAGGGTGCCCTAGGTAGTTAGCTACGACCAGGACCCATATTGAATAGAGTGCCATTTGGGACAGTCTAGATTAGAGGTCGGCCGATTAATTGGGGCCGATTTCAAGTTTTCATAACAATCGGTAATCGACATTTTTGGACGCCGATTATATTGCACTCCACGAGGAGACTGCGTGGCAGGCTGACCACTTGTTACGCGAGTGCAGCAAGGAGCCAAGGTAAGTTGCTCGCTAGCATTAAACTTATCTTATAAAAAACAGTCAATCTTAACACAATCACTAGTTAACTACACATGGTTGATGATATTACTAGTTTATCTAGCGTGTCCTGCGTTGCATATAATCAATACGGTGCCTGTTAATTTATCATTGAATCACAGCCAACTTTGCCAAACAGGTGGTGATTTAACAAAAGCTCATTCACGGAAAAAGCACAATCGTTGCACCAATGAACCTAACCATAAACATCAATGCCTTTCTTAAAATCAATACACAAGTATATTTTTTTAAACCTGCATATTTAGTTAAAAGAAATTAATGTTTGCTGGCAATATTAACTAGGAAAATTGTGTCACTTCTCTTGCGTTCAGTGCAAGCAGAGTCAGGGTATTTGCAGCAGTTTGTGCCACCTGGCTCGTTGTGAACTGTGTGAAGATAATTTATTCCTAACAAAGAACGTAATTAATTTGCCAGAATTGTACATAATTATGACATAACATTGAAGGTTGTGCAATGTAACAGCAATATTTAGACTTAGGGTTGCCACCCGTTCGATAAAACCCGGAACGGTTCCGTATTTCACTGAAAGAATAAACGTTTTGTTTTCGAATTGGTGGTTTCCGGATTGGACCATATTAATGACCTAAGGCTCGTATTTATTATATTATAATTAAGTCTAGATATTTGATAGAGCAGTCTGACTGAGCGGTGGTAGGCAGCAGCAGGCTCGTAAGCATTCATTCAAACAGCACTTTACTGCGTTTGCCAGCAGCTCTTCGCTGTTTATGACTTCAAGCCTATCAACTCCCGAGATTAGGCTGGCAATACTATAGTGCCTATAAGAACATCCAATAGTCAAAGGTATATGAAATACAAAAGGTAGAGAGAGAAATAGTCCTTTAATTCCTATAATAACTACAACCTAAAACTTCTTACCTGGGAATATTGAAGACTCGTGTTAAAAGGAACCACCAGCTTTCATATGTTCTCATGTTCTGAGCAAGGAACTTAAACGCTTTCTTTCATGGCACATATTGCACTTTTACTTTCTTCTCCAACACTGTGTTTTTGCATTATTTAAACCTAATTGAACATGTTTCATTATTTATTTGAGACTAAATATATTTTATGTATTAGATCAAGTGCAAATAAAGGTGTTTGTTCAGTATTGTTGTAATTGACATTATTGCAAATATATATCAAAATCAGACGATTAATCGGTTTCGGCTTTTTTTGGTCCTCCAATAATCGGTATCGGCGTTGAAAAATCATAATCGGTCGACCTCTAGTCCAGATTCATGTTTTGAAGATAACTCTCCTGAAAGACAAAGTCAATTGATACCTGAAAGACAAAGTGTGTCTCCGAGCTGCTGTTTGTTGCTACTTGGTCGTCTGCAAAATGTTTCATGTTTTACTTTTGATGACCGTTTAAAACTCTGCATTTATCACAGTTACCAACTTTTTCACCCCGGACGCTTTATTCTGACGTGGTTCTCCAGGACCTCCACCAGCCGAAGCTAAGTAGTAACATTAACACTATGCCATTTAATTACAGTCGCTGTTCTCATAATATACAGGAGAACTCAGGTTAGTGTGTCTTCATCATACACTATGGACCTGATATAATGACATTATTATGGGATGGCCTCAGTGGTCTTGAGGTTAGTGTGTCTTCATCATACACTATGGACCTGATATAATGACATTATTATGGGATGGCCTCAGTGGTCTTGAGGTTAGTGTGTCTTCATCATACACTATGGACCTGATTTAATGACATTATTATGGGATGGCCTCAGTGGTCTTGAGGTTAGTGTGTCTTCATCATACACTATGAACCTGATTTAATGACATTATTATGGGATGGCCTCAGTGGTCTTGAGGTTAGTGTGTCTTCATCATACACTATGGACCTGATTTAATGACATTATTATGGGATGGCCTCAGTGGTCTTGAGGTTAGTGTGTCTTCATCATACACTATGGACCTGATATAATGACATTATTATGGGATGGCCTCAGTGGTCTTGAGGTTAGTGTGTCTTCATCATACACTATGGACCTGATTTAATGACATTATTATGGGATGGCCTCAGTGGTCTTGAGGTTAGTGTGTCTTCATCATACACTATGGACCTGATATAATGACATTATTATGGGATGGCCTCAGTGGTCTTGAGGTTAGTGTGTCTTCATCATACACTATGGACCTGATTTAATGACATTATTATGGGATGGCCTCAGTGGTCTTGAGGTTAGTGTGTCTGCACAGAGATTGGAAGGTTGGTGAGAGTGAACTTGTAGTCACCATTTCCTTGTACTGTGTAACATGTGTATCCTGTGCATATGACTAATAAACTGGACTTGGTTAATGATTAATGGAACGCAAACAATAAGCAGGAAGATATTTCACTGAGAGTCAGGAAGTGAAAAACATGATTCCTCTCAATCTCAACACAATGTCGGTATACTCAACACTCTACATTCAGTCATCTTCCGGCTCACATCTCTAGTCCTGTCTTAGTACTGAGAGGGTTTCATGTTCCAGCTCACATCTCTAGTCCTGTCTTAGTACTGAGAGGGTTTCATGTTCCAGCTCACATCTCTAGTCCTGTCTTAGTACTGAGAGGGTTTCATGTTCCAGCTCACATCTCTAGTCCTGTCTTAGTACTGAGAGGGTTTCATGTTCCAGCTCACATCTCTAGTCCTGTCTTAGTACTGAGAGGGTTTCATGTTGCAGCTCACATCTCTAGTCCTGTCTTAGTACTGAGAGGGTTTCATGTTCCAGCTCACATCTCTAGTCCTGTCTTAGTACTGAGAGGGTTTCATGTTGCAGCTCACATCTCTAGTCCTGTCTTAGTACTGAGAGGGTTTCATGTTCCAGCTCACATCTCTAGTCCTGTCTTAGTACTGAGAGGGTTTCATGTTGCAGCTCACATCTCTAGTCCTGTCTTAGTACTGAGAGGGTTTCATGTTCCAGCTCACATCTCTAGTCATGTCTTAGTACTGAGAGGGTTTCTTCCAGAGGAAGTGGTTTTGTTGATGGGCTCAATGTGAGACAGCAGTTTCCTAAGAGAACCAGTCATGACAACGCAGTATCCATGGTGCAACATTTAGAAGAGCAATGGTGAAAACCATCTAAGAGAAGACAATATCTTCACTACTCTAGACATGACCAGGAGACAATATCTTCACTACTCTAGACATGACCAGGAGACAATATCTTCACTACTCTAGACATGAACAATATCTTCACTATTCTAGACATGAACAGGAGTCAATATCTTCACTACTCTAGACATGACCAGGAGACAATATCTTCACTACTCTAGACATGAACAATATCTTCACTACTCTAGACATGAACAATATCTTCACTACTCTAGACATGAACAGGAGTCAATATCTTCACTACTCTAGACATGACCAGGAGACAATATCTTCACTACTCTAGACTTGAACAGGAGACAATATCTTCACTAGTCTAGAACTTTATATTTTTGTTCCGTGTACAATGCAAGACTTCCACCAGCTGAAGAAGCTATGTAGTAACATTAACCCTATGCCTTCTCAATGCAGTCGCTGTACTCGTATTATAAAGGAGAACTGTCGCCTTATGGTGTGGATAGTCATGTTGCAAGCCCAGCTTCAGACGCAATCGTTAGGCAAGAGTAACTTCAGTGTAGGAAAGGATGAAACAGCGTCTGTGCCACCAGTACAGATAGTAGTATAAATCCCCCCGCACAGTCCCCGCAGCCGGACAACTTTCTCAAGGCTTCTGGAGGCACGGTCCCCGCAGCCGGACAACTTTCTCATGGCTTCTGGAGGCACGGTCCCCGCAGCCGGACAACTTTCTCAAGGCTTCTGGAGGCACGGTCCCCGCAGCCGGACAACAGCTTCTGGAAAGAAATGCTGTAGGAATGCTCAACCGAATAAACTTTCAACCGATTCTCCCCATTAAGCAGCGAGTTGGAGTCAGAGTCCGAGCCTTCTCAGGTCTCTCCTTCACCTGTTACGGGATCTGAGCCGCCAAATCCTTACACCATTAGCGCTGACAAATTGAAACCCTAGTCATTGGCGACTCCATTACCCGCAGAATTAGACTTAAAACGAATCATCCAGCGATCATACACTGTTACCCAGGGGGCAGGGCTACTGACGTAAAGGCTAGTCTGAAGAGGGTGCTGGCTTACGGTCAGATTCCGAGCAGTTGCCATACCAGGTGGTGATGCAACCGGTCAGGATGCTCTCGATGGTGCAGCTGTAGAACCTTTTGAGGATCAGGGGACCCATGCCAATTCTTTTCAGTCTCCTGAGGGGGTAAAGGTTTTGTCGTGACCTCTTCACGACTGTCTTGGTATGTTTGGACCTTGTTTGAATTTCAAACTCTTGACCCACTCCACTACAGCCGGGCGATGTAAATGGGGGCTTGTTCGGCCCGCCTTTTCCTGTAGTCCACGATCAGCTCCTTAGTCTTGTTCACGTTGAGAGAGAGAATGTTGTCCTGGCACCACACTGTCAGTTCTCTGACCTCCTCCCTATAGGCCGTCTCATCATTGTCGGTGGTCAGCAAACTTAATGATGGTGTTGCAGTCGTGTTTGGCCACTCAGTTGTGGGTGAACATGGAATACAGGAGGGGACTAAGTACACACCCCTGAGGGGCCCCAGTGTTAAGGATCAGCGGAGCAGATGTGTTGTTGCCTACTCTTACCACCTGGGGGCGGCCCGTCAGGAAGTCCAGGATCCAGTTGCAGAGGGAGGTGTTTAGTCCCAGGGTCCTTAGCTTAGTGATGAGCTTTGTGGCCACTATGGTGTTGAACGCTGAGCTGTAGTCAATGAACAGCATTCTCATATAGGTGTTCCTTTTGTCCAGGTGTGAAAGGGCAGTGTGGAGTGCAATTGGGATTGCGTCATCTGTTGGGGCGGTATGCGAATTGTAGTGGTTCCAGGGTGTCCGGATGCTGTTGATGTGAGCCATGACCAGTTTTCAAAGCACTTCATGGCTACCTACATGAGTGCCACAAGGCGGTAATCATTTAGGCAGGTTACCTTCGCTTCCTTGGGCACAGGGACTATGGTCTGCTTGAAACATGTAGGTATTACAGACTCGGTCAGGGAGAGGTTGAAAATGTCAGTGCAGACACTTGACAGTTGGTCCGCGCATGCTTTGAGTACACGTCCTGGTAATCCGTCTGGCCCAGCGGCTTTGAATGTTGACCTGTTTAAAGGTTTTGTTCACATCGGCTACCGAGAGCGTTATCACACAGTCATCCAGAACAGCTGGTGCTCTCGTGCATGCTTCAGTGTTGCTCGACTCGAAGCGAGCATGCGTCACTGGGCAGCTCGCGTCTGGGTTTCCCTTTGTAGTCTGTAATAGTTTTCAAGCCCTGCCACATCCGACGAGCGTCAGAGCCGGTGTAGTTGGATTCAATCTTAGTCCTGTATTGATGCTTTGCTTGTTTGATGGTTCGTCTGAAGGGCATAGCGGGATTTCTTATAAGCTTCCGGATTAGTCTCCCGCTCCTTGAAAGCGGCAGCTCTAGCCTTTAGCTCGATGCTGTTGCCTGTAATCCATGGCTTCTGGTTGGGATATGTACGTACAGACACTGTGTGGACATTTACATTTTACATTTAAGTCATTTAGCAGACGCTCTTATCCAGAGCGACTTCGACATCATCGATGCACTTATTGATGAAGCCGATGACTGAGGTGGTATATTCCTCAATGCCATTGGATGAATCCCGGAACATATTCCAGTCTGTGCTGCAAAACAGTCCTGTAGCGTAGCATTCGCGTCATCTGACCACTTCCGTATTGAGCGAGTCACTGGTACTTCCTGCTTTAGTTTTAGCTTGTAAGCAGGAATCAGGAGGATAGAATTATGGTCAGATTTGCCAAATGGAGGGCAGGGGAGAGCTTTGTATGCATCTCTGTGTGTGGAGTAAAAGTGCTGTAGGATTTTTTCCCCCTGATTGCAGGTGACATGCTGGTAAAAATTTGGGAAACGGATTTAAGTTTGCCTGCATTAAAGTCCCCGGCCACTAGGAGCGCCGATTCTGCGTGAGTATTTTCTTATTCCTTATAGAGTTGGATAAGAGCGGTCTTCGTGCCAGCTTCGTTTTGTGGTGGTAAATAGACGGCTACGAATAATACAGGTGAGAACTCTCTTGGTTTGATAGTGTGGTCTACAGCTTATTATAAGGTACTCTACCTCAGGCGAGCAATAGCTCGAGACTTCTTTAATATTAGACACCAGCTGTTATTGACAAAAAGACACATACAACCCTCGTCTTACCAGCGTCTCTGTTCTGCCAGTACATGGAAAATCCTGCGAGCTCTATATTGTCCGCATCTTCGTTCAGACACGTCTTGGTGAAACATAAAATGTTACAGTTTTTAATGTCAAGCAGGATATCCTTCTCATCGGACTCGTTAAAGGAAAAAGTTTATTCCAGTGTGAGGTGGTGTTTCTTGCAAGCAGCAAATGTAGAAGGCCGTGTCGTACCTCCTCTGTTTCCCGTACACACCAGTAGGGGTCAGCCAGTTACCCCATTCATGCAGAGCCCAGATGTTAGGTAGACACTCCAGCTCCCTGCACATTCTGATGAAGTTAGAGGGGTTTTCGTTTACCAGCACTCTCCATTTAGCCAATTCACTCTTGTCACAGAGATCGGTTATTCTGGTTAATTCGGACTGACTGTATCTGTTGTTCTCGATGCTGTTAAGTAAAGTACTCTCTTCCTCTTTAGGCATGACTAGAAGTACACCCGACTCCTCAAACGTTTCCCTCACGGCACAGATTCTAAATGCGACGTCCCCTGGAACGGGAGAACCCAGTTTCTTCCTGTCAGTGGCGAAGATAGGAGGTCTCGTCTCCGGCGGCTGGTTCACAAATCCGAGTCCAAAATTCGGTGAGCGCCGAAAAGATTCAAAAAGATCAAGCCATTCCCTTGAGAAATCTGCCGGATCCACCAGACCTCCGGGAAAGACATAAGCATTCGGCATGAAACCACTCGTACCGCTTCGTTTCAACAACAACACTTCATAGTCGAAGGCTAACCTGTCAGGTAGGTTGGAGTGCCCACTGATCGCAGGTGCAGAGGTGCCTTTATCGACACACCTCGTCAAACTATCTACAGGGAGTTTATGTCTCGTACCAGCAGCTAGTATAACCGTCGCAGCCTCCTTCCAGTGTCTCAGAGCCGTATTCATCCTTTGGCCGTTTTATTCTCTCATTTACAATAATGTTATTCTGAAGCAAAGTCCACATCAGCAATGTCAAATGTTATTGTGTTGATGTGTCGTCATACGAGCAGGAAGGTCACGGGCGTAGAAGAAGAACCGTGTTTCCGGTGTGTTCTGTTACTGCGCCACCTACTGTTGTGGATGACTGATCTTACCAAAGCCTCTATCAACCCAGTTCATGATTAGGTGATTAAAGTGGGGTGAAGGTTCGAGTTCAGGAAAGTGATTGATGTTTGTGGTTAGTATTTTTTGGCAAACAGATACTGTAAACTTTTTATAAGATGACAAATGAATTGATTTGTGGGATTAAATTACAATTGAAGGGTAAACTGTTTTATTCACAAACACAACAACTCACTATCTACTTTTCAAGTCCAAGAAGAGAAGAAGTTTTGAAACGTTGAATTCAGTAGTATAAATTCTACATTCAGTTTAGAGTGACACGATGACATCACCCAGTAGGCCGTATAAGATGAACTGTGTCCCCAGGGTCAACTGGCCGCTGGTGGACGAGATAGAAGACAGCAAGGGACAAATATGTCTTTTAACTTGTCAAATAACTATTAAAACCATAGATATAGATACTATAGAAACCATAGATATAGATAATATAGAATTGCTTGAACAGGGCAAACATGAGGGATTTTAAACAATGTCAAGGACAAATAAAAAGTAAAAAAATAATGACAATTTTGGTCTCTTATGTTCTCTCTAGTCATGTACAAGAGCAGCATATTGTCAGCGTCTCAAATGGCGTCCCATTCCCTAGGGCCACAGGGTGTGATTTGAGACGCAGCCCCTAGGGCCATAGGGTGTGATTTGAGACGCAGGCATTGACCTCCTGTATCCAGTCAATTAGTTTGGGAACCAGATCATGTAGACGGCTGCTGCCAACCTGCCAAGCAGAGCCACTGTCTCATTATGATACAGTACCTTCATTATCAGCTGCTGCCAACCTGCCAAGCAGAGCCACTGTCTCATTATGATACAGTACCTTCATTATCAGCTGCTGCCAACTTGACAAGCAGAGCCTCTGTGTCTTCAATATATAGTGTCCTAAAAGCAAATATGTCCTAAGCAGAGTTTAAACACAGAGGGGCATTATGTAAACCATCTCCATTGGCGATAGTCTCAAGGGAGAGAAACAGACAGGATTCCAGCATTTCCAGCATTATGACACAGTACATAACCTTCATTATGAGACAGTACCTTCATTATGAGACAGCACAGTACCTTAATTATGAGACAGTACAGTACCTTCATTATGCGACAGTACCTTCATTATGAGACAGTACCTTCATTATGAGACAGTACAGTACCTTCATTATGAGACAGTACAGTACCTTAATTATGCGACAGTACCTTCATTATGAGACAGTACCTTCATTATGAGACAGTACCTTCATTATGAGACAGTACCTTCATTATGAGACAGTACAGTACCTTCATTATGAGACAGTACAGTACCTTCATTATGAGACAGTACAGTACCTTCATTATGAGACAGTCAGTGTTTTCTAAGCCTGCGTCTCAAACGGCACCCTATTCCCTATGTAGTGCACTACTTTTGACCAGGGCCTATAGGGTAGTGCACCACATAGGGAATAGGGTACCATTTGGGACGCACTAAAAGACATTTGTCCACATTAGTCAGTTCAGGCTGTTTATTATCTTCCTCTATTCGTTGTTCTCAGGAGGAACGACCTCCATCAGCAGCTGGAGGTGCATGGTGATTGGCCCTGCAGGGGAGGGGAGAGGTTAAAGGTCAGATTGGACAAATCAGGCTAATTGAAAGGTTCATGCTAAATAAATAACCTTAATAAAAAAGGTTAATAAAGGTGACATCAGCCCAATCACAGCATGATCTATAGGCTCTGTGACCTTCTGAGTTGAACTCCACAATGACTGGAATTATCTAAAGGGGAAGAGCTCCACTACCCTCACTGAGGAATAAAACCTTTTGATACATAAAAAAGACCCAAGTTGCAGAAGATAATAGTGTCTGCTTCCCAAATGGCACCCTATACCCTATATTATAGTGCACTACCTTTCACCAGGGCCCATAGGGTAGTGCACTACACAGGGAATATGGTGCTATTTGGGACACAGACAGTGTTGTCTTCAAGTGCACTACAAAGGGAATAAGGGTCCATTTTGGGATAAAGGCTCTCTCCAACACTCCAGTGTCAACAACTCTGAGCGGTGGGTAGTGACTCACTCATGACCCTGCGTGTCCAGCTGAACTTGCGGTGTACGAAGGGGAAGTAGAGCAGCAGACCGCTGAGGATGAAGATGGTACAGTAGAGATACTCCAGCTCTGGCTTGTCTATGATAGGTGCTAGGACCAGGTAGCAGGACACTATCACCACCAGCACTGCTATGGGCATGGGACACTGTTGGGGGACAACCAGGACATAACCACTTGTCAGTCTCACAGGAGGGATCTGGGACAGTATTGCTCTAAAAACAGGTTTAAGGGACTCTGGGATTCAGACAAACATCAAAGCGGTTACCACCCCACTTGCTGTGGTAACCAGCTGAGGGATGTGGCTGGAGAAATGTAACCACTCTAATTTATAGACAGAGCTAATGGATACAAGGACTGACCCTCCATGAGCTCAACATGATGGTTGTAACTATGTTCTTCCAATAGCCAAGAGATGAACAGGACTTGGATGTATGGCAATGTGAATCTAGTCTTACCTTGACGGGTCTCTCGAGATCCTTCCTGGTGAAGCGCATGACGATGAGAGCGAGAGCTGTGAGGCCGTAGAAACCCCACTGGGCGAAACTGAAGTAGTTGATCAGGGTGTTGATGTCTGCTGGGATAATGTAGAATACGGCCAGAATACCCTACAACCACAACAACAGGATAAACTGAAGTAGCACATTTAAGGAACTTGACAAAAAAATATATATATTTCTAGGTATTTCATTACTTTAACAGAACTTTTCCTAAAAGTACAAACATAGTTACATTTCAGTATTGGTAACGTTCTGGGAACGTTCTCCAACTGGTTTGACATTGGGAATGTCCTAGGAACGTTCTCCAACTGGTTTGACATTGGGAATGTCCTAGGAACGTTCTCCAACTGGTTTGACATTGGGAATGTCCTAGGAACGTTCTCCAACTGGTTTGACATTGGGAATGTTCTAGGAACGTTCTCCAACTGGTTTGACATTGGGAATGTCCTAGGAACGTTCTGCAACTGGTTTGACATTGGGAATGTCCTAGGAACGTTCTCCAACTGGTTTGACATTGGGAATGTTCTAGGAACGTTCTGCAACTGGTTTGACAATGGGAATGTTCTAGGAACGTTCTGCAACTGGTTTGACATTGGGAATGTTCTAGGAACGTTCTGCAACTGGTTTGACATTTGGGAATGTCCTCAAATAGTTCAGAGAACATTAAGAAACAGCATTCTTCTATGGGAATTTCAGTATGTTTCATCATACAGTGAACAGTGAACAGTTGGGGCCAATTTCATCTTAAAATGTTTCCTGTGAACAAACTTAAAATGTATAAATTGATAGTTCAGATTACAGGATGTCAAGGTCATATTTTTCCATATTCTGTTCCAGTTAAAAGGTTGTTCAGATTCATGTAGATCTGTGGACCATACTTTTTTAATGCTCAGAATATGATCTTTCTAAGAGTTGTTTATATATATATATAGATCAGTCCTTTCAGGAGCCCAGGAAATGTATTTATAAATCCCATCATAGGATGGTTCCGTAGTTGCATTTCCAAAGGGACTCCATACGCCAGCATAGCTGACCTAAGATGTAAATATAGAAAAAAGGATTTGCCTGGTAATGTATACATGTGTCTTTGAGCCTGGTAATGTATACATGTGTCTTTGAGCCTGGTAATGTGCATATGTGTCTTTGAGCCTGGTAATGTGCATATGTCTCTTTGATCCTGGCAATGTGTATGTGTCTTTGAGCCTGGTAATGTGTATATGTCTCTTTGATCCTGGCAATGTGTATGTGTCTTTGAGCCCGGTAATGTATATGTGTCTTTGAGCCTGGTAATGGGTCGTTCAGAGCTTGGAATGTTCTCAAAGCATTACGGTCCATGATATCTGTAAGGGTCCAGATTGATATCTCTCAGGGTCCAGATTGATATCTTTCAGGGTCCAGATTGATATCCCTCAGGGTACAGATTGATATCCCTCAGGGTACAGATTGATATCCCTCAGGGTCCAGATTGATATCTCTCAGGGTACAGATTGATATCTCTACGGGTCCAGATTGATACCTCTACAGGTCCAGATTGATATCTCTAAGGGTATCGATTGATATCTCTACGGGTACAGATTGATATCTCTAAGGGTACAGATTGATATCTCTCCGGGTCCAGATTGATATCTCTCAGGGTACAGACTGATATCTCTAAGGGTATCGATTGATATCTCTACGGGTACAGATTGATATCTCTAAGGGTCCAGATTGATTTCTCTACAGGTACAGATTGATTTCTCTACAGGTACAGATTGATATCTCTACAGGTACAGATTGATATCTCTACAGGTACAGATTGATATCTCTCAGGGTACAGATTGATATCTCTACGGGTCCAGATTGATATCTCTACGGGTCCAGATTGATATCTCTCAGGGTACAGATTGATATCTCTAAGGGTACAGATTGATATCTCTAAGGGTACAGATTGATATCTCTAAGGGTACAGATTGATATCTCTAAGGGTACAGATTGATATCTCTCCGGGTCCAGATTGATATCTCTCAGGGTACAGACTGATATCTCTAAGGGTATCGATTGATATCTCTACGGGTACAGATTGATATCTCTAAGGGTCCAGATTGATTTCTCTACAGGTACAGATTGATTTCTCTACAGGTACAGATTGATATCTCTACGGGTCCAGATTGATATCTCTACGGGTCCAGATTGATATCTCTACGGGTCCAGATTGATATCTCTACGGGTACAGATTGATATCTCTCAGGGTACAGATTGATATCTCTAAGGGTACAGATTGATATCTCTAAGGGTACAGATTGATATCTCTAAGGGTACAGATTGATATCTCTAAGGGTACAGATTGATATCTCTCCGGGTCCAGATTGATATCTCTAAGGGTACAGATTGATATCTCTAAGGGTACAGATTGATATCTCTAAGGGTACAGATTGATATCTCTAAGGGTACAGATTGATATCTCTAAGGGTACAGATTGATATCTCTCCGGGTCCAGATTGATATCTCTCAGGGTACAGATTGATATATCTCAGGGTACAGATTGATATCTCTCCGGGTACAGATTGATATCTCTCAGGGTACAGACTGATATCTCTACGGGTACAGACTGATATCTCTCAGGGTACAGACTGATATCTCTCAGGGTACAGACTGATATCTCTCAGGGTACAGACTGATATCTCCCAGGGTGCAGATTGATATCTCTCAGGGTCCAGATTGATATCTCTCAGGGTACAGACTCTACATTTGGACCGCCCTCCAAATCGCAAGGCATTATTGTGAAATATTGTGGAGTATGGGCATGCCATTTTGATTCCCAGTTACATTTTCTGCAAAATAGATATTGTTTGAGCAATAATAGGACCAAAGCGTAGTGTACATTGACTGAGAGATGGTCTATCAGTGAAGACCACCTCTTCCAGGACAATAGGAGACACCATATTACATTGTTTAAGGGATATATCAGTGGAGACCACCTCTTCCAGGGTAATAGGAGACACCATATTACATTGTTTAATGGATATATCAGAGACCACCTCTTCCAGGGTAATAGGAGACACCATATTACATTGTTTAAGGGATATATCAGTGGAGACCACCTCTTCCAGGGTAATAGGAGACACCATATTACATTGTTTAAGGGATATATCAGTGGAGACCACCTCTTCCAGGGTAATAGGAGACACCATATTACATTGTTTAAGGGATATATCAGTGAAGACCACCTCATCCAGGGTAATAGGTGACACCATATTACATTGGTTAAGGGATATATCAGTGGAGACCACCTCTCCAGGGTAATAGGAGACACCATATTACATTGTTTAAGGGATATATCAGAGACCACCTCTTCCAGGGTAATAGGAGACACCATATTACATTGTTTAAGGGATATATCACTGGAGACCACCTCATCCAGGGTAATAGGAGACACCATATTACATTGGTTAAGGGATATATCAGTGGAGACCACCTCATCCAGGGTAATAGGAGACACCATATTACATTGTTTAAGGGATATATCAGTGGAGACCAGCTCTTCCAGGACAATAGGAGACACCATATTACATTGGTTAAGGGATATATCAGTGGAGACCACCTCTTCCAGGGTAATAGGAGACACCATATTACATTGTTTAAGGGATATATCAGTGGAGACCACCTCTTCCAGGGTAATAGGAGACACCATATTACATTGTTTAAGGGATATATCAGTGGAGACCACCTCTTCCAGGGTAATAGGAGACACCATATTACATTGTTTAAGGGATATATCAGTGAAGACCACCTCATCCAGGGTAATAGGTGACACCATATTACATTGGTTAAGGGATATATCAGTGGAGACCACCTCTCCAGGGTAATAGGAGACACCATATTACATTGTTTAAGGGATATATCAGAGACCACCTCTTCCAGGGTAATAGGAGACACCATATTACATTGTTTAAGGGATATATCAGTGGAGACCACCTCATCCAGGGTAATAGGAGACACCATATTACATTGTTTAAGGGATATATCAGTGGAGACCAGCTCTTCCAGGACAATAGGAGACACCATATTACATTGGTTAAGGGATATATCAGTGGAGACCACCTCATCCAGGGTAATAGGAGACACCATATTACATTAAGGGATATATCAGTGGAGACCACCTCTTCCAGGGTAATAGGAGTCACCATATTACATTGTTTAAGGGATATATCAGTGGAGACCACCTCTTCCAGGGCAATAGGAGACACCATATTACATTGTTTAAGGGGTATATCAGTGGAGACCACCTCTTCCAGGACAATAGGAGACACCATATTACATTGTTTAAGGGATATATCAGTGGAGACCACCTCTTCCAGGGCAATAGGAGTCACCATATTACATTGGTTAAGGGATATATCAGTGGAGACCACCTCATCCAGGGTAATAGGAGACACCATATTACATTAAGGGATATATCAGTGGAGACCACCTCTTCCAGGGTAATAGGAGTCACCATATTACATTGTTTAAGGGGTATATCAGTGGAGACCACCTCATCCAGGTTAATAGGAGACACCATATTACATTGGTTAAGGGATATATCAGAGACCACCTCTTCCAGGGCAATAGGAGACACCATATTACATTGTTTAAGGACGTATCAGTGGAGACCATCTCTACCAGGGTAATAGGAGACACCATATTACATTAAGGGATATATCAGTGGAGACCATCTCTACCAGGGTAATAGGAGTCACCATATTTCTCTCTATTATCATCCAGGGGCGGAAGATTAATGTCTAAACCAACTTAAGATGGGATGAAATGCTAGTGCAATTTAAAGTTTGGTACAGATAGTCCTCCTCGTTGCAAGTTTGTTCATGTTTGTTTGTTGTAATTTACCTCTTTTCCCCCCAATTTCGTGATTTTACGATTTTGTCTCATCGCTGCAACTCCCCAACGGGCTCGGGAGAGGCAAAGGTCGAGTCACGCGTCGTCCGAAACATGACCCGCCAAACTGTGCTTCTTAACACCCGCTCGCATCTGGACCAAAGCGGGTTTGTTAAAAAAACAACTTTCGTCCGAACCTCCGTCTATTATATATCTTACATGCTTTTTCTGAAACTAAAAGCAGCCTTTTAATACACGAGAAGATCCGGACAACAAAATGGTAATGAAATCGCCTGTAGAACCCGCATCGTGTGAGCTACAAACTAATATGTCACCAGTATCGTCTGTCTGGCTGCCAGATTGTGATTCATCACTCTAGAGAACTCGTTTCCACTGCTCCAGAGGCCAATGGCGGTGGGCTTTACACCCCTCCACCCAATGCTTGGCATTGCGTACGGTGATCTTAGACTTGTGTGCGGCTGCTCGGCCATGGAAACCCATTTCATTAAGCTTTTGAAAATACAGTTCTGGTGCTGACGTTGCTTCCAGAGGTAGTTCTGGTGCTGACGTTGCTTCCAGAGGCAGTTCTGGTGCTGACGTTGCTTCCAGAGGCAGTTCTGGTGCTGACGTTGCTTCCAGAGGCAGTTCTGGTGCTGACATTGCTTCCAGAGGCAGTTCTGGTGCTGACGTTGCTTCCAGAGGCAGTTATGGTGCTGACGTTGCTTCCAGAGGCAGTTTGGAACTCAGTAGTGAGTGTTGCAACCGAGGACAGATGATTTCTACTCTCAACGCGCTTCAGCACTCGGCGGTCCCATTCTGTTAGCTTGTGTGGCCTACCACTTCGAGGCTTAGACGTTGTTGCTCCTAGACGTTTCCGCTTCACAATAACAGCACTTACAGTTGACCTGGGCAGCTATAGCAGGGAAGAAATTTGACGAACTGACCTGTTGGAAAGGTGGCATCCTATGACGGTGCCACGTTGAAAGTACCTGAGATCTTCAATAAGGCCATTCTACTCCCAATGTTTGTCTATGGAGATTCCATGGCAGTGTGCTGGATTGTATACACCTGTCAGCAACGGCTGTGGCTCAAATAGCCAAATCCACTAATAGAAGGGGTGTCCACATACTTACAATATAAATGCAACATGTAAAGTGGTACACAGCTGATTCAAATAATGAACTAATCATCAAGCGTTGATCATTTGAATCATCCGTGTCGTGTTTGGGGCAAAACCCATAATGTGCTCCCCTTGGGATCCCGAGGACCGAGTTTGGAACTCTCTGCCTTAATATGATGTTTAGTATTGACACGTTTCAGGAAATAAGTCTGTTAATTCATAGACATTTGCAAAAGAAAGCCGCGAAAAGGCCCCTGCATTTCAATGCCACCGGAACCAGAGGTTGTCATAGTTCTCTAACAGCAGACTGTGTTTTCTGGCATGGCACTTCTTGGGTCAGGTTATAGGTTCGGCCACTGGGGGGCAGTAATGTTTAAGGGGGTGGGTCAGGTTATAGGTTAGACCACTGGGGGGCAGTAATGTTTAAGGGGGTGGGTCAGGTTATAGGTTAGACCACTGGGGGGCAGTAATGTTTAAGGGGGTGGGTCAGGTTATAGGTTAGACCACTGGGGGGCAGTAATGTATAAAGTGATGGGTCAGGTTATAGGTTAGACCACTGTGGGGCAGTAATGTATAAAGTGATGTGTCAGGTTATAGGTTAGGCCACTGGGGGGCAGTAATGTATAAAGTGATGTGTCAGGTTATAGGTTCGGCCACTGGGGGGCAGTAATGTTTAAGGGGATGGGTCAGGTTATAGGTTAGGCCACTGGGGGGCAGTAATGTATAAAGTGATGGGTCAGGTCATAGGTTAGGTCACTGGGGGGCGGTAATGTATAAAGTGATGGGTCAGGTCATAGGTTAGGTCACTGGGGGCGGTAATGTTTAAGGGGATGGGTCAGGTTATATGTTCGGCCACTGGGGGGCAGTAATGTTTAAGGGGATGGGTCAGGTTATAGGTTAGGCCACTGGGGGACAGTAATGTATAAAGTAATGGGTCAGGTCATAGGTTAGGTCACTGGGGGGCGGTAATGTATAAAGTGATGGGTCAGGTTATAGGTTAGGCCACTGGGGGGCGGTAATGTATAAAGTGATGGGTCAGGTTATATGTTAGGTCACTGGGGGGCAGTAATGTATAAAGTGATGGGTCAGGTCAGGTTATAGGTTAGGCCACTGGGGGGCAGTAATGTATAAAGTGATGGGTCAGGTCAGGTTATAGGTTAGGCCACTGGGGGGCAGTAATGTATAAAGTGATGGGTCAGGTTATCGGTTAGGCCACTGGGGGGCGGTAATGTATAAAGTGATGGGTCAGGTTATATGTTAGGTCACTGGGGGGCAGTAATGTATAAAGTGATGGGTCAGGTCAGGTTATAGGTTAGGTCACTGGGGGGCAGTAATGTATAAAGTGATGGGTCGGGTTATAGGTTAGGCCACTGGGGGGCAGTAATGTATAAAGTGATGGGTCAGGTTATAGGTTAGGTCACTGGGGGGCAGTAATGTATAAAGTGATGGGTCAGGTCATAGGTTAGGTCACTGGGGGGCGGTAATGTATAAAGTGATGGGTCAGGTCATAGGTTAGGTCACTGGGGGGCGGTAATGTATAAAGTGATGGGTCAGGTCATAGGTTAGGTCACTGGGGGGCGGTAATGTATAAAGTGATGGGTCAGGTCATAGGTTAGGTCACTGGGGGGCGGTAATGTATGAAGTGATGGGTCAGGTTATAGGTTAGGCCACTGGGGGGCAGTAATGTATAAAGTGATGGGTCAGGTCATAGGTTAGACCACTGTGGGGCAGTAATGTATAAAGTCATGGGTCAGGTTATAGTTTAGGCCACTGGGGGGCATTAATGTATAAAGTGATGGGTCAGGTTATAGTTTAGGCCACTTGGGGGCAGTAATGTATAAAGTGATGGGTCAGGTTATAAGTTAGGCCCCTGGGGGACAGTAATGTATAAAGTGATGGGTCAGGTTATAAGTTAGGCCCCTGGGGGACAGTAATGTATAAAGTGATGGGTCAGGTCATAGGTTAGACCACTGTGGGGCAGTAATGTATAAAGTGATGGGTCAGGTTATAGTTTAGGCCACTTGGGGGCAGTAATGTATAAAGTGATGGGTCAGGTTATAAGTTAGGCCCCTGGGGGGCAGTAATGTATAAAGTGATGGGTCAGGTTATAGGTTAGGCCACTGGGGGACAGTAATGTATAACGTGATGGGTCAGGTTATAGATTAGGCCACTGTGGGGGAGTAATTTATAAAGTGATGGGTCAGGTTATAGGTTAGGCCACTGTGGGAAAGTAATGTATAAAGTGATGGGTCAGGTCATAGGTTAGACCACTGTGGGGCAGTAATGTATAAAGTGATGGGTCAGGTTATAGTTTAGGCCCCTGGGGGGCAGTAATGTATAAAGTGATGGGTCAGGTCAGGTAATAGGTTAGATCACTGGGGGGCAGTAATGTATAAAGTGATGGGTCAGGTCAGGTTATAGGTTAGGTCCCTGGGGGGCAGTAATGTATAAAGTGATGGGTCAGGTTATAGGTTAGGTCACTGGTGGGGCAGTAATGTATAAAGTGATGGGTCAGGTCAGGTTATAGGTTAGGTCACCGGGGGGCAGTAATGTATAAAGTGATGGGTCAGGTTATAGGTTAGGTCACTGGGGGGCAGTAATGTATAAAGTGATGGGTCAGGTAATAGGTTAGGTCACTGGGGGGCAGTAATGTATAAAGTGATGGGTCAGGTTATAGGTTAGGCCACTGGGGGGCAGTAATGTATAAAGTGATGGGTTAGGTTATAGGTTAGGCCACTGGGGGCCAGTAATGTATAAAGTGATGGGTCAAGATATAGGCACATTATTCTTTTTAAAATTCTGCAAGCTCTGTCAAGTTGGTTGTTGATCGTTGCTATAATATATATTAGGCCGTTCATCAGACGCTTTTATTCAAAGCGACTTACAATCATTCATGCAGACATTTTGTGTGTGTTTGGTCCTGGGAATTAAACCCACTATCTTGGCTTTGCAAGCACCATACTCTATCATCTGAGGTACAGAGATTTTCAACACGATTTAAGTCAATACTCTAATGAAGAGGTTATGGTCCGGTGGAAATAGTATCGATTATGTTTGTTAAAAACAACCTGAGGATTGATTATAAAAACATTTGAAATGTTTCTACGACCATTTCGGATACTTTTTGGGATTTGTCGAACGGAACACGGCTTTTGTTTTATCATCATAACGCGCAACCCAAATGGCGTTTTTTTGTGATAAAAGTAATATTTATCGAACAAAAAGAAGATTTGTTGTGTAACTGGGAGTCTCGTGAATGCAAACATCCGAAGATTATCAAAGGTAAGCGATTAATTTTATTAAAATTCTGACCCCTAGCGCTAAGAAGTTAACAAACATAATCGATAATATTTAAACCGGAGCATAACCTATTCAATAAGAGACAAACGGAAAATGGTGAGCTCCTCCCGCGCGCGCAGGAAATATTCGGAGGACACTTGACTAGTTTTGAAAAAACTCCAATGGCGGTGGGCTTTACACCACTCCAGCCGACGCTTGGCATTGCGTATGGTGATCTGAGACTTGTGTGCGGCTGCTCGGCCATGGAAACCTATTTCATTAACTTCTTCAGGCTGCAGGGCGGTGCCGGTACACTTATGACAACATCCAGCTCAAGTGCAGGGCGCGAAATTCAAAATGTATTTTTTGGGAATATTTAACTTTCACACATTAACAAGTCCAATACAGCATTTGAAAGATAAACATCTTGTGAATCCAGCCAACATGTCTGATTTTTAAAATGTTTTACAGCGAAAACACCACGTATATTTATGTTAGCTCACCACCAAATAGAAAAAAGGACAGACATTTTTCACAGCACAGGTAGCATGCACAAAGCCAACCTAACTAACCAAGATCCAACCAAACTAACCTAGAAACAACTTCATCAGATGACAGTCCTATAACATGTTACACAATAAATCTATGTTTTGTTCGAAAAATGTGCATATTTGAGGTATAAATCAGTTTTACATTGATGCTACCATCACAGCTACCGTCAGATATAGCACTGAAGCAACCAGAGTAATTACAGACACCAACGTCAAATACCTAAATACTCATCAAAAACATTTCTGAAAAATATATGGTGTATAGCAAATGAAAGACAAACATCTTGTGAATACAGCCAATATTTCAGATTTTTTAAGTGTTTTACAGCGAAAACACAATATAGCGTTATATTAGCTTACTACAATAGCTAACACACAACAGCATTGATTCCAGGTAATCGGTAGTGATAGCACAGTTCGACAGATATATGAAATATCATCCCAAAATGGGTCCTACTTTTGCTGATCTTCCATCAGAATGTTGTACAAGGGGTCCTTTGTCCAGAACCGTCTTTGTTTGGGTTTAGAAGGTCTTTTTTCCCTCTTGAATTAGCAAGCACACTAGCCAAGTGGTGCTAAGCTCTCCATCCTGAACAAAAGCAGACAACGCAACACGCCTAACGTCCCGAATAAATTTCAATAATCTAATAAAACTATATTGAAAAAACATACTTTACGATGATATTGTAACATGTATCAAATAAAATCAAAGCCGGAGATAGTATTCGCCTATAACGACGGCTTTCCAGAAGGCGATTCCAGGTCCAACTTCGCGCTTTCGAAAAAACAGGAAATGGCGGACTACTCATTCCAAGAGCATTTATTCCACTTCAGACCAAGATAATCCACTGATTTCTTCTCTCACTTCCTCTTGACATCTAGGGGAAGGTGTATGACGTGTATGTATACCAATACGTATCATGCCCATTTATAGGCAAGCCTTTGAACAGAGACCTCGATTTCAGAAATCTCACTTCCTGTCAGGAAGTGGGCTGCAGAAGGAGTTCTGTTTCACTCAGAGAAAAAATTCAAACGGTTTTAGAAACTAGAGAGTGTTTTCTATCCAATAGTACAATAATAACAATAATATGCATATTGTACGAGCAAGAATTGAGTACGAGGCCGTTTGAAATGGGCACATTTTTCCAAGTTACTCAATACTGACCCTGCAGCCATAAGAAGTTAAGCTTTCAAAAATACAGTTATGGTGCTGACGTTCATTTTTCTAAATAAAAGCCTGAAACTATGTCTAAAGCCTGGTCACAGCCTGAGGAAGCCATTGGAAAAGGAATCTGGTTGATACCCCTTTAAATGGAGGTTAGACTGGCCAAGAAACACAGTTTAAAAAAATATATATATCACTTACGTTTTCGTTTTCTCAGGTTTCGTTACGTTTTCTCAGTTTTTTTTTTGCAGAATAACTATTGTTATACTCACAGACAATATTTTGACAGTTTTGGAAACTTTGGAGTGTTTTCTATCCTAATCTGTAAATTATATGCATATTCTACGATCTGGGCCAGAGAAAATGTCCGTTTACGTTGGGCACGTTATTTTAAAAAAAAGAAAAGAATTCTGACCCCTAGCGCTAAGAAGTTAAGAGTTTGTTAGCAAGAAGACTTGTTCCTGAGTGGCCTAGTTAGCTTTTACTTGGTACTCATCCCGGATCCGGGAGCACCCCCCACAGTAAAAAAGCTGACTAGCATAGCCTAGCATAGCGTCACAAGTAAATACTAGCATCTAAATATCATTAAATCACAAGTCCAAGACACCAGATGAAAGATACAGATCTTGTGAATCCAGCCATCATTTCTGATTTTTAAAATGTTTTACAGGGAAGACACAATATGTAAATCTATTAGCTAACCACGTTAGCAAAAGACACAACTTTTTTTACTCCACCAGTTTTTTACTCCATCAGTAGCTATCATTAATTCGACTAAATAAAGATATATATAGCCACTAACCAAGAAACAACTTCATAAGATGACAGTCTGATAACATATTTATGGTATAGCATATTTTTTTTAGAAAAATGTGCATTTTTCAGGTATAAATCATAGTTTACTATTGCAGCCACTATCACAAAACTCACCAAAGCGACTAGAATAACTACAGAGAGCAACGTGTATTACCTAATTAATCATCATAAAACATTTCTTAAAAATACACAGCGTACAGCAATTGAAACACACAGATCTTGTGAATCCAGACAATATTTCAGATTTTCTAAGCGTTTTACAGCGAAAACACGTTATATTAGCATACCACATGAGCTAACATCACCCCAGCATTGATTCAAGGCAAAAAGCGCGATAACGTTATCACCACCAAAATATATTAATTTTTTCACTAACCTTCTCAGAATTCTTCAGATGACAGTCCTGTAACATCATATTACACAATGCATATAGAGTTTGTTCGAAAATGTGCATATTTAGCATCACAAATCGTGGTTATGCAATGTAATCTGTCAAAACATGGCATGCATTCTGGCCGGCGCCATCTTGGAAAGGCACCTAAGTTTACGATTATTTATCGATTAGATTGACTAAAAAAATACAGGTTGGACAGCTAATGAAAGATGCATTAGTTATTAATGCAACCGCTGAGTTAGATTTTTAAAATTAACGTTACTAGACATACAGTGTGCGTTGCAGCCAGACTAGTGCCGCAACAATGGCCGACAAATGCGTTTACATTTTTCCACATAAATACGGAATAAAATCATAAATAGCTCTTACTTTTGGACGAGCTTCCATCAGTATCTTGGGCAAGGTGTCCTTTGTCCAAAAGAATCGTTGCTTTGTTGTAAAACGTCCTCTTCAACTTCGGAACTAGCAGCTAACAATAGCTACGTGGCACACACATGTCCAAATCCTCAAACGCAATACTACGAAAATTCCGAAAATAGCAATATACTCGCATAAACTGATATAAATCGGTTTCAAATAACTTCGTTATGATGTTTCTAACACCTATATCGAATTAAATTACAGACGGACATATCTAAGGCCGATAACTGAGCGTTTCAAAATGCTATCCTGAGGTCTTGCGTTGCGTAATGGCGGAAGTCGAAAAGAGAGCGCACTTCGTTCCTTGCCCTTTTATAAGCTCTGAGAAATACGTAGAAACACCATTCCACTTCTCATTGGTTACTGACATCCAGGGGAAGGCGGGTGCAGTTCATTTCGATCCATAGGGCACACACAGAGCTTTAAACTGATCTGAGAACAGAGACTATTTTTCTGACCTTCGCATATCCTGTCATGATTTTCGCTGTAGAAAGAGTTCTGGTTCACCCACAGACATAATTCAAACGGTTTTAGAAACTAGAGATTGTTTTCTATCCAATAGTAATAATAATATGCATATTGTACAAGCAAGAATTGAGTATGAGGCAGTTTAATTTGGAGACGATATTTTCCAAAGTGGAAACAGCACCCCCTGTATTGAGAAAAGGTTAACTTCTTCAGGCTGCAAGCCCGACACCGGGCACAATATGACAACAGCCACTTCAAGTGCAGGGCGCGAAATTCAAAATCAATTTTTTTTTAATATTTAACTTTCACACATTAACAAGTCCAATACAGCATTTGAAAGATAAACATCTTGTCAATCCAGCCAACATGTCCGATTTTTTTAATGTTTTACAGAGAAAACACCACATATATTTATGTTAGCTCACCACCAAATAAAAAAGAGGACAGACATTTTTCACAGCACAAGTAGGATGAAGTAGCATGCACAAGCCAACCTAACTAACCTAAAACCAACCTAAATAACCTAGAAAAAACTACCTCAGATGACAGTCCTATAACATGTTACACAATAAATCTATGTTTTGTTCAAAAAAATGGCATATTTTAGCTATAAATCAGTTTTACATTACTGCTACCATCTTAGCCACCATCATAGCTACAGTCAGAAATCGCACGGGAGTAGCCAGAGAAAATACAGACACCAACGTCAACTACTAATTACACATGAGAAAACATTTCAGAGAAATATATGGTGGATAGCTAATGAAAGAGAAAGATCTTGTGAATACAGACAATATTTCCGATTTCTGAAGTGTTTTACAGCGAAAACACCACATATATTTATGTTAGCTCACCACCAAATACAAAAGACAGACAGACATTTTTCACAGCAACGGTAGCATGCAAGTAGCATGCACAAAGCTAACCAAACTAACCTAGAACTAACCTAGAACCAACCTAAATAACCTAGAAAAAACTCCCTCAGATGACAGTCCTATAACATGTTACACAATAAATCTATGTTTTGTTCGAAGAATTTGCGTATTTTAGCTATAAATCAGTTTTACATTACTGCTACCATCTTAGCCACCATCATAGCTACAGTCAGAAATCGCACGAGAGTAGCCAGAGAAAATACAGACACCAACGTCAAATACTAATTATACATCAAAAAACATTTCAGAGAAATATATGGTGGATAGCTAATGAAAGAGAAAGATCTTGTGAATACAGACAATATTTCCGATTTCTGAAGTGTTTTACAGCGAAAACACAATATATCGTTATATTAGCTTACTACAATAGCTAACACACAGCAGCATTGATTCTAGTCAAACGCTAGCGATAGCACAGTTCGACAGATATATGAAAAAGCATCCCAAATTGGGTCCTTATCTTTGTTGATTTTCCATCAGAATGTTCTCCAAAGGGTCCTTTGTTCAGAACCGTGTTCATTTGGACCTAGAACGAACGATGTCCCTCTTGAATTAGCATGGCACACTGGCCATGCCGTGCTAACCTCTCCGTCTTGACAAAATTCTTGCGTCGCATCACGTCTAAAGTCCAGAATAAATTTCAATAATATAATTAAAGTATATTGAAAAAACATACTTTAGGATGATATTGTGACATGTATCAAAAAAAATCGAAGCCGGAGGTCATATTCACCTATAACGAGTGTTTTCCAGGAGCGCAGTCCAGTTCCTACTTCGCGCCCGCACTTATCACTCCAAGATGTTGTTTTCAGTCCCTGACAGAGATAATCAAGTCATTTCTTCTCTCACTTCCGCATGACATCCAGGGGAAGGCGTGTGACGTGTTTCTACAGTTCTAAGTGCCAAGGCCTTTTATAGAGAGTATCTTGAAGAGAGACATAGCTTCTTGGAAATTTCACTTTTTACAGAAAATGGGCTGTAAAAAGAGTTATGTTTCACTTAGAGAAATAATTAAACCTGTTTTAGAAACTAGACAGTGTTTTCTATCCAAAAGTAATAATAATATGCATATTGTAAGAACAAGAATTGAGTACGAGGCCGTTTGAAATGGCCACCTCTTTCCACTGCTGATACTCACTGCTGATATTTGAGCCATAAGAGGTTTTAAGAGAGAAAAGGAAAATGGGGAGCTCCTCTCTCGCGCGCAGGAACTATTCCGAGGACACTTGACTACTTTTGAAAAATCTCGTTCATTTTTCTAAATAAAAGCCTGAATCTATGTCTAAAGCCTGGTCACAGCCTGAGTGCATTCAAACCTATGTAAATCAGTTACTTCTTAATGTATAGACTTAAAACTCAGGATTCTGTAAAAGCCTACTCCAATGAGGATATGTGTTTACTTTTAGCTTCCTATGCCAACCGCAAGTGCCTTAAAATGGGGTCATAAGTGCTGTTTCGAAGGGTTAAAAAAGTAAAATCTTTCCAAAACTTCATATGTGTGATTAGGCAACCCTCATGAACTGTAAATCAGTCATTCATCCCATCAGATTTAAGAAAAACTCACACACCCACACAGCAAGGATGGAGTGACACACTGTGGGGTGTAGAGACAGACAGTGCCTGCAATAGTTACCTTTGTTCGAACTATTATAGAACCGTCAGACCTAGAGTTCAGAAACTTTAGAAACCTGTTATAAAGCTCAGGTCGATAGTGCACGGTGAGTTATGTGGCTCTAGAAGGTTCTCGGACCGAGAAACAGCCTCGTACATTTGCAATAACCTCAATTCATTTTGACCATTACGAAAATGACAACATTTAGAAAAGTCCCAGAGTCGCAAGACTAGTTGCATTGAAACCGACTCGGCCCATAGAGACGGACCCCAACGTTTCTGTCCGATAGCTCATTCAAGGACCCCTTAGCAAGGCATGGAAAAAGGTGGATTTTAAGCACCAATTAAGGTCTTGCTCGGGCACCGAATGATCTATCGAGCCAAAACTTGGGATTCGAGGTCACCTCACATAGGCCTACACATAATGTCAGAACTGGTCCCGCAGCTAGTACGTAACTACGTGTTATATGTTTTTATTGTGGTTTAAATAGAGTGCGCTGTGAATTTTGGGCCTGCTCTGAAATATGTGATAGTTGGCTTCTAAACGAGTTGGAAAAAGTGGGTGTGGTGTCAGTTTGTATCAGTCTGGTGTCTGAAAATATCTAATTGACTGATGGACACTGACTTGCTAGTTGACTTCTGTACATTTGCAATATGTTTAAACAGTGAGGTACCATCACCAAAATGACATTCTGAAATCAACACCAACGAGCAATGGAGAGGAACCACTATCACTGCCCGGTCACCCCGAGTTCATCAGGCCAGTCAATTTTGCATTTCTGCAGTATTTTTGTGCATGTCAAATTCGTGATGGTATATGCCCATTAAAACATATTGCAAATGCACAGTACATTTGCAATTTGATTCAACAGTGAAAAACATCACCAAATGGACAAGATGAAATCAACACAACGAGCAATGGAGAGGAACCACTATCACTGCCCGGCCATCCCGAGTTCATCAGGCCAGTCAATTTTGCATTTCTTTAGTATTTTAGGCTATGTTTCATGTTTTGGGTTACCAGGCACGATTTGAAAAACGGTTTTAAATGCTTTTAGGGGGCATCCAGACATCCATGTCCGCTATGGGAGCACCATACTACGGCCCCAAGTCAATGGGGTCCGGCCTGAGTGATTTATGGAGGTTTTCAAAAAAATAAAAAAAATATTCTGTTTCATGTTTTGGGTTACCAGGCACGATTTTCAATACGGTTCTAAATGCTTATAGGGGGAATCCAGACTTCCATGCCCACTATGGGAGCACTATACTACGGCCCCAAGTAAATGGGGGCCAGCCTGAGAGATTTATGGAGGTTTAAAAAAAAATGGATGTCTGTACATTTGCAATTTGATTCAACAGTGAAAAAACATCACCAAATGGACATGATGAAATCAACACAACGAGCGATGGAGAGGAGCCATTATCACAGCCCGGCCATCCCGAGTTCTGCATTTCTGCAGTATTTTGAGCATGTCAAATTCGTGATGGTAAATGCCCATTAAAACATACTGCAAATGGACAGCCGTGCACCTGGTGATTACAATGCCTTTAGTGGGGAGCACCCCCCACCCATGCCCATCCAAAGTGATGGTAAATGCCCATTAAAACATACTGCAAATGGACAGCCGTGCACCTTGTGATTACAATGCCTTCAGTGGGGAGCACCCCCCACCCGTGCCCATCCAATAGGGGGTGCCCCTTGTCATTTTGGAGGTAAAAAAAAAGAAGGTTATTTTCGACTTTTGACTTCCTATGAAATCATATTGCAAATGGACAAAACATATGCCTTATGGACAAGTTTTAAAAAATGCTGATAATAAAATGATAAAAGTATGTTCATACAGTTCTTATACATGTGTTATTGACAAAAAAAATCTAAAGAATTTCAAAAAATGGTCCAGAAAGCACTTTAAGCGGGTGATACGTTTTTTCAAATTTTGGGGAATTTTCGACTTCCTATGAAATCATATTGCAAATGTACAAAACATATGCCTTATGGACAAGTAAAAAAATAAAATAAATATGATAACAAAATTTGACAAAAGTATGTTCATACTGTTCTTATACATGTGTAATTGACATAAAAATCGAAAGAATTTTGCAAAAACGGTCCAGAAAGCTGTTTTTTAAAGGGGGTGATAAGTTTTTTATAAATTTCAACTTTTGACTTCCTATGAAATCATATTGCAAATGTACAAAAGATATTCCTTATGTACAAGTTAAAATTTAAAAAAAAAACATGATAATAAAATTTGACAAAAGTATGTTCATACAGTAGTTATACATGTGTAATTGACATAAAAACCGAAAGAATTTCGAAAAACAGTCCAGAAAGCACTTTAAGGGGGTGATAAGTTTTTGCAAAAATGTTCAAATGTTCAAAATTTTACTCTTGGGTCTTCACTTGTGTTACATTTGCAAAATGAAAAATTACAGTAGAGCGCACTTGCCATCTATTTGATTTTTGGAGTGTTACAATTGGCATTTGCCATATGGCATTTGCAATCAGTTTTGAATGAAACAACGCCGAATTGAGTGGTATTGTACATCGTGTAAATGTTTCGTACGGTGCCAATAACTTCCCATTCATTTTTGTCCATTTCAGGGGGGTGTTCCCTTACATATAATTGTATTACATATAATTGTGGGGTACAGAGGAAGTCATAAAAAAATAATGTTAACCAAAACACGACCCTGCCAACCCGCACTGCTTCTTGACACACTGCTCGCTCAACCCGGAAGCCAAGGTGTCGGAGGAAACAGCGTCCAGCTGGCGACCGAAGTCAGCTTGAAGGTGCCCGGCCCGCCACAAGGAGTTGCTAGAGCGCGATGGGACAAGGATAGTCCCGGCTGGCCAAACCCTCCCATAACCCGGACGATGCTGGGCCAATTGTGTGCCGCCTCATGGGACTCCCGGTCATCGAACCCAGGTCTGTAGTGACGCCTTAGAATGTGTGTTAATAAATCCTCCTAGGAAAACTCTCAGGGCACCAGAATAAAACATTCTCAGAACCTCCCTGGAACCAGAGTAAAACATTCTCAGAACCTCCCTGGAACCAGTGTAAAACATTCTCAGAACCTCCCTGGAACCAGAGTTAACTTCTCACGAGTCACCAACCCTGATCCGGTAGCACCCCCCACCCTCCACCCCACTGAGTAGCATAGCTAGCATAGCGTCACAAGTAACTTGTAGCATCTAAATATCATTAAATCACAAGTCTAAGACACCAGATGAAAGATACAGGTCTTGTGAATAAAGCCACCATTTCAGATTTTTAAAATGTTTTACAGGGAAGACACAATATGTAAATCTATTAGCTAACCACGTTAGCAAAGGACACAATATTTTTACCAGGCAGATTCGGCTAGGCGCCCACGGCCAGTTCACATGCACAACAGATATGATATAACATCGTAAATTGGGTCTTACTATGGCTGATCTTTCATCAGAATGTTGATCAAAGTGTCCTTTGTCAAGATGAGTCGTTGGTTCTGTTCAGAATTGTTCCTTGCCCACTCCATTTAGCACAGGTACCGGTCGAGTGGCACGGATTTCTCAAACGTAAATACAATCCGACAACGGAACACCGCAAAACTCCCGGAAAAATTCAAATAATCTGATTAAACTATATTGAAAAAACATACATTACGATGATATGGTCACATGTATCAAACAAAATTCGACACGGAGATAGTTTTCATACATAACGCCAGCAAAACAGTACACAATCGCAGCTCAAATTCGAGCGATTCAGTAAACCGGAAGTTGTCGGTCACGCCAAAGAAATGGGTCCTATTTCACGTCAGTCCCAGATAAACAAAGGATTTCTCCTCTGACGTCCTCTTGACAACCAGAGGAAGGCGAATGAAGTGTGTTTCTGGTCATAGGGGGCACGACCATATATAGGCAGAGCTTTGAAGCCAGCATAACACATCTTGATTTTATGTTCTTGGTCATGGAAAGTGCTGTGGAATGACTTCTGTATCACTCAGAGACAAAATTGAAACGGTTTTAGAAACTAGGGATTGTTTTCTTTCCAATGGTATTATTTATATGCATATAGTAAGAGAAATAATTGAATAAGAGGCAGTTTAATCTGTAGAGCAAATTATGCTAATGCGAAAATAGCACCCCCTGTAATCTCAAGAGGTTAAACATTCTCAGAACCTCCCTTGAACCAGAGTAGAACATTCTCAGAACCTCCCTGGGACAAGAGTTAGAGTACAATGAGCTGGGTAGAGTTGAGGTGAGGAGATCAACAGAGACAACATGTAATACAGTGGCTTGCGAAAGTATTCATCCCCGTTGGCATTTTTCTAAAATGTTTTTTTTTACTTACAACCTGTAATTAAAATAGATTTTTGGTGGGGGTTTGTATCATTTGATTTACACAACATGCCGACCACTTTGAAGATGCAAAATATTTATTTTTGTGAAACAAACAGGAAATAAGACAAAAAACTGAAGACTTGAGCGTGCATAACTATTCACCAGCCCAAAGTCAATCCTTTGTAGAGCCACCTTTTGCAGCAATTACAGCTGCAAGTCTCTTGGGGTATGTCTCTATTAGCTTGGCACATCTAGCCACTGGGATTTTTGCCCATTCTTCAAGGCCAAAGTACCCCAGCTCCTTCAAGTTGGATGGGTTCCGCTGGTGTACAGCAATCTTAAGTCTTAAGTCATACCACAGATTCTCAATTGGATTGAGGTCTGGGCTTTGACTAGGCCATTCCAAGACATTTAAATGTTTCCCCTTAAACCACTCAAGTGTTGCTTTAGCAGTATGTTTAGGGTCATTGTCCTGCTGGAAGGTGAACCTCCGTCCCAGTCTCAAATCTCTGGAAGATTGAAAAAGGATTCCCTCAACAATTTCCCTGTATTTAGCGCCATCCATCATTCCTTCAATTCTGACCAGTATCCCAGTCCCTGCCGATGAAAAAAACATCCCGACAGCATGATATTGCCACCACCATGCTTATCTGTGGGGATGGTGTTCTCAGGGTGATGAGAGGTGTTGGGTTTGCGCCAGGCATAGCGTTTTCCTTGATGGCTAAAAAGCTCAATTTTAGTCTCATCTGACCAGAGTACCTTCTTCCATGTGTTTGGGGAGTCTCCCACACGCCTTTTGGTTAACACCAAGCATGTTTGCTTATTTTTTTCTTTAAGCAATGGCTTTTTTTCTGGCCAGATTTCCGTAAAGCCCAGGTCTGTGGAGTGTACGGCTTAAAGTGATCCTATGGACAGATACTCCAATCTCCGCTGTGGAGCTTTGCAGCTCCTTCAGGGTTATCTTTGATCTCTTTGTTGCCTCTATGATTAATGCCCTCCTTGCCTGGTCCGTGAGTTTTGGTGGGCGGCCCTCTCTTGTCAGGTTTGTTGTGGTGCCATATTCTTTCCATTAAAAAAAATTGATTTAAATGGTGCTCCATGGGATGTTCAAAGATTAGGATATTTTTTTATAACCCAACCCTGATCTGTACTTCTCCACAATTTGTCCCTGACCTGTTGGGAGAGCTCCTTGGTCTTCATGGTGCCGCTTGCTTGGTGGTGTTGCAGACTCTGGGGCCTTTCAGAACAGGTGTAAATATACTGAGATCATGTGACACTTAGATTGCACAGAGGTGGACTTTATTTAACTAATTATGTGACTTCTGAAGGTAATTGGTTGCACCAGATCTTATTTAGGGGCTTCATAGCAAAGGGGGTGAATACATATGCACGCACCACTTTTTCGTTATATTTTATTTGGGGGATTTATTGAAACATGTAATAATTTTTTTAATGTCTTTTCCCCATTTTGGACTATTTTGTGTTTGTCCATTACATGAAATCCAAATAAAAATCTATTTAAATTACAGGTTGTAATGCAACTAAATAGGAAAAACACCAAGAGGGATGAATACTTTTACAAGGCGCTGTATCTCAGACTTACATTGAAGATGACGGCGGGGGAAGGAGTGAGACGCTTCAGACTGATATAGGACAAGATCTTTACCATGTGACCCTCTCTTCCTGCCACATAGGTCAGCCTGAGGTGGGACAGAGCACAAACACGTTAGTTCAACATAATATTGGCAATATGTTTTAACACTTTGTGACAACTGCTGATATAAAAAACAGGCTTTATAAACATTTTGTTTGATTAAATTTGATTAGCAAAGAAAACGTCTTCCTGAAGTTTTCCCTTTACCTGCCGGCAGTGAAACAGCTCCCATTGGCCGCCCCGAAGGTGGAGAAGACGACAAACACAGGGACTACCCACGACAGGGGGTACAGCACTCTGTCACCAAAAGTCTAAGGGGCACAAACAAGTCCCTCCGAGGAGACGGGGGGATACAATAAATAAAATGTAATTGTTTGTTGTTGAAAAGAATGCATCTTGTTCTTGCTAAGGGAGATATGATGAGCCAAACCAATGGCTTCCTCTGTCTCCGTCCCTCTCTATCTCCATGACGACCCTCTTACCACAGCGACAGCGGGAGACTGCAGTAGTTCCGTAGCGGTCATGGCACTGAAGTATGCAATGTTGACCAGCACATAGCACACAGACACCAAGGGAATACCAATGATAATGGCCAGGGGAAGGTTTCTGTTAGAGAGAGAGAGAGAGAGAGAGAGAGAGAGACAGAGAGAGAGAGAGAGAGAGAGAGATAGAGAGAGAGAGAGAGAGAGAGAGAGAGAGAGAGAGAGAGAGAGAGAGAGAGAGAGAGAGAGAGAGAGAGAGAGAGAGAGAGAGAGAGAGAGAGAGAGAGAGAGAGAGAGAGAGAGAGAGAGAGAGAGAGAGAGAGAGAGAGAGAGAGAGAGAGAGAGAGAGAGAGAGAGAGAGAGAGAGAGAGAGAGAGAGAGAGAGAGAGAGAGAGAGAGAGAGAGAGAGAGAGAGAGAGAGAGAGAGAGAGAGAGAGAGAGAGAGAGAGAGAGAGAGAGAGAGAGAGAGAGATATATATATATATATAGAGAGAGAGAGAGATAGAGAGAGAGTGTTAGTGTGAGATAGAGAGACTACAACCAACACATGGTACACAGACACCAGTGTTAGAGGATCATGTAGCACACAGATGGAGAGAGAGACAGAGAGTTGAGAAATCTCTTGTTATCGTCCAACCAGTAAAGGCAGTGGCGCGTGAATGCCAAGGGAAGCCAAGCTTCCACGAAAATCAGACCAATAAAACAAATACAATTATTAAACAATTTATCTTTTGTCTCTGTGTTTTCATAATTTTCCTTCAATTCTCAAGTGGCTGAATCAAACATTCTCAGAACCTCAAGTGGCTGAATCAATCTCATCAGAGAAATCATATTAGCGAGGGAAACAGCGCCCCTTTGTCTCAGTATGTGTAGCAGATGTATCTGATGCTGTCTGGCCAAAATGAGTATGACATGTTGCCGCAGTAGCACTTGATTGACAGATGCCAGCGAGCATTTAACCTCCCTTGATATTTGTAAAAATAAAATAAATTAGCCAATCAGCGTTGAGATGAGCTCAGCTGTGGGTGCAGCAAACCCACCCCACAAGGGAGGCCACTTTGAATTTGGCTTCACACCAATCAAATCACATCCTAGGCAAAACGTCATCATTGTCAGAAAAACGTGTCTGTTTCTGGTCTGCTTGTGTTGATGCACTAGCTAGCCAAATCGGCCCTTTCCTAAACCATGGATGAATGGACACGGATATTCCCCAGTGATATTACCCACGCTTGGCTTCCTCAGTGGTATTACCCACGCACTGCTATTAGTGAGCAGTATATGATGCACTCGCTGCACTGGTAGTCACTTTGGACAGGAGTCTCTGATGAATGACAGTGGAAATCCAGGCTAAGTAAGCTGCATTCCAAATGGCACCCTGTTCCTTACATAGTGCACTACTGTTGACCAGGGCCCTGTTCCTTACATAGTGCACTACTGTTGACCAGGGCTCTGTTCCTTACATAGTGCACTACTATTGACCAGGGCCCATCGGGGAACAGGGAGCCATTTTGGACGCAGCCTAAATGTTAGTTGTATGGACACTCACCTGTATGGGTTTTCCAGCTCCTCTGTTATAAAGTTCAGCTGATTCCTGAGAGACAAAACGTGTTAATAGAACATTCCTGAGAGACAACACGTGTTTATAGAACATTCCTGAGAGACGACACGTGTTTATAGAACATTCCTGAGAGACAACACATGTTTATAGAACATTCCTGAGAGACAACACGTGTTTATAGAACATTCCTGAGAGACAACACGTGTTTATAGAACATTCCTGAGAGACAACACGTGTTTATAGAACATTCCTGAGAGACAACACGTGTTTATAGAACATTCCTGAGAGACAACACGTGTTTATAGAACATTCCTGAGAGACAACACGTGTTTATAGAACATTCCTGAGAGACAACACATGTTTATAGAACATTCCTGAGAGACAACACGTGTTAATAGAACATTCCTGAGAGACAACACATGTTTATAGAACATTCCTGAGAGACAACACGTGTTTATAGAACATTCCTGAGAGACAACACATGTTTATAGAACATTCCTGAGAGACAACACGTGTTAATAGAACATTCCTGAGAGACAACACGTGTTTATAGAACATTCCTGAGAGACAACACGTGTTTATAGAACATTCCTGAGAGACAACACGTGTTTATAGAACATTCCTGAGAGACAACACGTGTTTATAGAACATTCCTGAGAGACGACACGTGCTAATAGAAACACGTTTAAACAGGTTGGGTCGACATTCAAAACAGAAATCTCAAAACCATAAAACTGTTTTATTGAGGAAGTGATAAGAACAGAGAGATAGGATACATCCCCAATGGTACCCGATCCCCTACTTAGTGGACTACTTTAGACTAGAGCTCTTTGGGCCCCCCTGACTAGAGCTACGGGCCCCCCTGACTAGAGCGCTATGGGCCCCCCTGACTAGAGCGCTATGGGCCCCCTGACTAGAGCGCTACGGGCCCCCCTGACTAGAGCACTATGGGCCCCCTGACTAGAGCGCTATGGGCCCCCCTGACTAGAGCGCTATGGGCCCCCCTGACTAGAGCGCTATGGGCCCCCCTGACTAGAGCACTACGGGCCCCCCTGACTAGAGCACTACGGGCCCCCCTGACTAGAGCGCTACGGGCCCCCCTGACTAGAGCACTGCAGGCCCCCCTGACTAGAGCGCTATGGGCCCCCCTGACTAGAGCACTATGGGCCCTGACTAGAGCGCTATGGGCCCCCTGACTAGAGCACTATGGGCCCCCCTGACTAGAGCGCTATGGGCCCCCTGACTAGAGCACTATGGGCCCTGACTAGAGCGCTACGGGCCCCCTGACTAGAGCGCTACGGGCCCCCCTGACTAGAGCACTGCAGGCCCCCCTGACTAGAGCACTACGGGGCCCCCCTGACTAGAGCGCTATGGGCCCCCCTGACTAGAGCGCTACGGGCCCCCTGACTAGAGCACTATGGGCCCGCTGACTAGAGCGCTACGGGTCCCCCTTACTAGAGCGCTATGGGCCCCCCTGACTAGAGCACTACGGACCCTGACTAGAGCGCTACGGGCCCCCCTGACTAGAGCACTACGGGCCCTGACTAGAGCACTACGGGCCCTGACTAGAGCACTACGGGCCCCCCTGACTAGAGCACTACGGGCCCCCCTGACTAGAGCGCTATGGGCCCTGACTAGAGCACTACGGGCCCTGACTAGAGCACTACGGGCCCTGACTAGAGCACTACGGGCCCCCCTGACTAGAGCACTACGGGCCCCCCTGACTAGAGCGCTATGGGCCCTGACTAGAGCACTACGGGCCCCCCTGACTAGAGCGCTACGGGCCCCCCTGACTAGATTATAAAAGTAGTGACCTATATAGGAAGTAGGGTGCCATTTGGGATGCAGGTGTAGTCTTACCACCCATCGTAGGCCCAGAGCCCGTTGTAAAACGCCAGTCCAATGGATCCAAAGGAGGTTGAGGCTCCTTCAAATGGGTTGGACAGATTCTCAGTGTTTCCTGGACACAAATGTGACAGTATATACATTTTAATATTCATTCTTTTGACCAGGGCCCATAGGGTGTACCCAAAAGTACTACAGTATAGAGTGATATTTGAAACTTCCACATGATAATACAGGGTACTGGAATAGATGGCAAAGTTTTCATCCCAAAATGGTACCCTATTCTATACAGAAGTGCCCTACTTTTGACCAGGATCCATAGGGCTCCGAGGGATATATACGGGGCGGCAGGGTAGCCTAGCGGTTAGAGCGTTGGACTAGTAACCGAAAGGTTGCAAGATCGAATCCCCAAGCTGACAAGGTAAAAATCTGTCATTCTGCCCCTGAACAAGGCAGCTAACCCACTGTTCCTAAGCCGTCATTGAAAATAAGAATTTGTTCTTAACTGACTTACCTCGTTAAATAAAGGTAAAAGAAAAAATAAATATACGGCTCTGAGGGATCTGTAGGGCTCTGAGGGATGTCTGGGTTCTGGGGAATCTTACTGGGATCTGTAGGGCTCTGAGGGATGTCTGGGTTCTGGGGAATCTTACTGGGATCTGTAGGGCTCTGAGGGATGTATGGGTTCTGGGGAATCTTACTGGGATCTGTAGGGCTCTGAGGGATGTCTGGGTTCTGGGGAATCTTACCGGGATCTGTAGGGGTCTGGGTTCTGGGGAATCTTACCGGGATCTGGGGGATCTACAGAGCTCTGATAAATCTGAGGGATGTATAGGGCTCTGGGGGATCCGTTGGGATCTACAGGGCTCTGGGGGATCCGTTGGGATCTACAGGGCTCTGGGGGATCCGTTGGGATCTACAGGGCTCTGGGGGATCCGTAGGGCTCTGGGGGATCTGAGGGATGTATAGAGCTCTGATGGATCTATTGGGCTCTGATGGATGTATAGGGGTCCGTAGGGCTCTGAGGGATGTATAGGGAAATAGAAATAATGGGGTTGAAAGGAGCAAAATAAATAAGTAAATAAATACAGTAGGGGAAGAGGTAGTTGTTTGGGTTAAATTATAGATGGGCTATGTACAGGTGCAGTAATCTGTGAGCTGCTCTGACAGCTGGTGCTTAAAGCTAGTGAGGGCGATAAGTGTTTCCAGTTTCAGAGATTTTTGTAGTTCGTTCCAGTCATTGGCAGCAGAGAACTGGAAGGAGAGGCGGCCAAAGGGGGAATTGGCTTTGGGGGTGACCAGAGAGATATACCTGCTGGAGCGCGTGCTACAGGTAGGTGCTGCTATGGTGACCAGTGAGCTGAGATAAGGGGGACTTTACCTAGCAGAGACTTGTAGATGACCTGGAGCCAGTGGGTTTGGCGACGAGTATGAAGCGAGGGCCAGCCAACGAGAGCGTACAGGTCGCAGTGGTGGGTAGTATATGTGGCTTTGGTGACAAAACAGATGGCACTGTGATAGACTGCATCCAATTTATTGAGTAGGGTATTGGAGGCTATTTTGTAAATGACATCACCGTCGTCGAGGATCGGTAGGATGGTCAGTTTTACGAGGGTATGTTTGGCAGCATGAGTGAAGGATGCTTTGTTGCAAAATAGGAAGCCAATTCTAGATTTAACTTTGGATTGGAGACGTTTGATGTGAGTCTGGAAGGAGAGTTTACAGTCTAACCAGACACCTAGGTATTTGTAGTTGTCCACATATTCTAAGTCAGAACCGGGAAATAGGGTGTCATAGGGCTCTGGTCTAAAGTAGTGCACTATAAAGGGAATAGAGTGCCATAGGGTTCTGGTCTAAAGTAGTGCACTATAAAGGGAATAGGGTGCCATTTGGCAGACAGACAGAATGTGTAAAGTACCAACCTTGTGCCAAGAGGACGATGCCCGCCACTATGATGACCAGGATGATGAGAAGCTTGGCTGCAGTGAAGAAGTTCTGGACATAGCTGGCTAGCTTCACACTGAGACAGTTCACCAACACTATCAGAACTGGAGGAGGAGGAAGGAGAGGAAGAGGAAGGAAGGAGAGGAGGAATATTTTATTAATCCATACGAGAAAGAAGTTGGTATTCTGCTGTAGTCAACCCCTCCGACACACACACACATAGAGACACAGAGACACACACACACACACACACACACACACACACACACACACACACACACACACACACACACACACACACACACACACACACACACACACACGAGGCTGGAACAATGGGCAGCTACGAGTGTACTGCTAGTGTAGTGCCTGGTGAGCAGTTTAGGGGTTAACAGCTCAAGAGAACAACAACAGTTGATGGTATCTAGGATACTAGAGGAGCAGGAGGCGGGGGCAGGAGGTGGGAGGAAGAGAAGGAGGAGACGAGGAAGAGGAGAAGAAAAAAGGAAGAGGAGGAGGAGACGGGGAAGAGGAGGAGAAAAGGGGAAGAGGAGGAGGAGGAGAACACAAGGCAGGAAGAGGACGGTGGGGGTCAAGTCATGGCTTTTTTAAATTCATCTTTACTCGATCCCAGGCATCATCTCTTCTCAAAAGGCATTGGAGAAGAAGGTCAGAGGGGAGGGACCTTGGATCTTCTCCTCCAATATCATTGGATGCAAGGAAAGAACATTTAGATAGCGCCATGGTTTTAATTCAGTCCATTCAGGAAGTGCATGCCAATTTGTTTTCTATTACAATTTTTCATAATTCTACAAGTATTTACACTCACATATGCACGCTGCAGCCAGGCACTTGGTGACCACAATGGGAGGAGTGCATCCTGGGTAGAATGGCGTGGAGGCGTACTCTGCGAAGCTTAGGGCGATGATGGCGAAGGAGGAGGGCTTTAAGACCATGATTGTGCTCCATGAGTAGAGGTAGGCCATCACTGACCCAAAGGCCTCCATCAGGTACGGGTATTCCCCTCCAGACTTAGTGATCATGGTGCCCAGCTCCGCATAGCACAGCGCCCCTGCAGACAGACAGGCAGGCTCAGAGACAGGCAGTTAGTTGACACTAGTCCTACTGTTGCTTCAGGGGATTTCCTTTCACCTGGTTGTCTAGGTCTTAATTGACTAGTTAGGAGCTCACCTGGTTGTCTAGGTCTTAATTGACTAGTTAGGAACTCACCTGGTTGTCTAGGTCTTAATTGACTAGTTAGGAACTCACCTGGTTATCTAGGTCTTAATTGACTAGTTAGGAGCTCACCTGGTTGTCTAGGTCTTAATTGACTAGTTAGGAACTCACCTGGTTGTCTAGGTCTTAATTGACTAGTTAGGAACTCACCTGGTTATCTAGGTCTTAATTGACTAGTTAGGAGCTCACCTGGTTGTCTAGGTCTTAATTGATCAATCAAATCAAATGTTATTAGTCACAACTGCAGTGAAATCTTTACTTACGAGCCCCTAATCAACAGTGCAATTTCAAAAAATATGGATAAGAATAAGAGATAAAAGTAACAAGTAATTAAAGATTAATTAAATTAAATTAATTAAAAAATAACAATATATACAGGGGGGTGTGGAGGCTATATACAGGTTATTACGGTACAGAGTCAATGTGGAAGCTATATACAGGGTATTACGGTACAGAGTCAATGTGGAGGCTATATACAGGGGGGTGCCGGTACAGAGTCAATGTGCGGGTGCACCGGTTAGTTGAGGTAGTATGTACATGTAGGTAGAGTTAATTAAAGTGACTATGCATAGATGATAACAGAGAGTGGCAGTGGTGGGGAGGGGGGGGGGTCAATGTGTCTGGGTAGCCATTTGACTAGATGTTCAGGAGTCTTATGGCTTGGGGGTAGAAGCTGTTTAGAAGTCTCTTGGACCTAGACTTGGCGCTCCGGTACCGCTTGCCGTGCGGCAGCAGAGAGAACAGTCTACGACTAGGGTGGCTGGAGTCTTTGACAATTTTCAGGGCCTTCCTCTGACACCGCCTGGTATGACACCGTCCTGGTTGGCACTACCTTCTGTAGCGCCTTGCGGTCGGAGGCCGAGCATTTGCCATACCAGGCAGTGATGCAACCAGTCAGGATGCTCTCGATGGTGCAGATGTAGAACTTTTTGAGGATCTGAGGACCCATGCCAAATGTTTTCAGTCCACTGAGGGGGAATGGATTTTGTCATGCCCGCTTCACGACTGTCATGGTGTACTTGGACCATGTTAGTTTGTTGGTGATGTGGACGCCAAGGAACTTGAAGCTCTCAACCTGCTCAACTGCAGCCCCGTCGATGAGAATGGGGGCATGCTCGGCCCTCTTTTTCCTGTAGTCCACAATCATCTCCATCTCCTTGATCACGTTGAGGGAGAGGTTGTTGTCCTGGCACCACCTGGCCAGGTCTCTGACCTTCTCCCTATAGGCTGTCTGTCTCGTTGTTGTCGGTGATCAGGCCTACCACTGTTGTGTCATTGGCAAATGTAATGATGGTGTTGGAGTTGTGCCTGGCCATGCAGTCATGAGTGAACAGGGAGTACAGGAGGGGGCTGAGCACGCACCCCTGAGGGGCCCCTGTGTTGAGGATCAGCGTGGCAGATGTGTTGTTGCCTACCCTTACCACCTGGGGGCGGCCCGTCAGGAAGTCCAGGATCCAGTTGCAGAGGGAGGTGTTTAGTCCCAGGGTCCTTAGCTTAGTGATGAGCTTTGAGGGCACTATGGTGTTGAACGCTGAGCTGTAGTCAATGAATAGCATTCTCACATAGGTGTTCCTATTGTCCAGGTGGGAAAGGGCAGTGTGGAGTGCAATAGAGACTGCATCATCTGTGGATCTGTTGGGGCGGTATGCAAATTGGAGTGGGTCTAGGGTTTCTGGGATGATGGTATTGATGTGAGTCATGACCAGCCTTTCAAAGCACTTCATGGCTACAGACGTAAGTGCTACGGGTCGGTAGCCATTTAGGCAGGTTACCTTGGAGTATTCTTGGGCACAGGCACTATGGTGGTCTGCTTAAAACATGTTGGTATTACAGACTCGGACAGGGAGAGGTTGAACATGTCAGTGAAGACACTTGCTAGTTGATCAGCACATGCTCGCAGTACATGTCCTGGTAGTCCATCTGGCCCTGCGGCCAAGTGAATGTTGACCTGTCTAAAGGTCTTACTCACATCAGCTGCGGAGAGTGTGATCACAGAGTCTTCCGGTACAGCTGATGCTCTCATGCATGTTTCAGTGTTATTTGCCTCGAAGCGAGCATAGAAGTAGTTTAGCTCGTCCGGTAGGCTTGTGTCGCTAGAGTTGCCGCTTTCAAGGAGTGGGACTCTAACCCGGAAGCTTATAAGAAATCCTGCTATACCCTCCAAAGAACCATCAAACAGGCAAAGCGTAAATACAGGACTAAGATCGAGTCCTACTACATCGGCTCTGACGCTCGTCGGATGTGGCAGGGCCTGCAAACCATTACAGACTACAGTGCGGATGCTGCCTGTAATTCTTGGTTTCTGGTTGGGGTATGTACGTACTGTCACTGTGGGGACGACGTCATCGATGCACTTATTGATGAAGCCAATGATGTAGCCAATTGCACATTTAACATGTTGATAGAAATGAGGTAAAACTGATTTAAGTTTCCCTGCATTAAAGCCGCTGACTGTGGTGGTAAACAGCTACAAAGAATATAGACGAAAACTCTCTCGGTAGGTAATGTGGTCTGCAGCTTATCATGAGAAACTCGACCTCAGGTGAGCAATGGCTCGAGACGTCCTTAGATATCGTGCACCTGCTGTTGTTTACAAAAATACATAGACCGCCGCCCCTTGTTTTACCAGACGCCGCTGTTCTATCCTGCCTGTTCATCGTATAACCAGCCAGCTGTATGTTGATATTGTTGTTGTTCAGCCATGACTCCGTGAAGCATAAGATGTTACAGTTTTTAATGTCCTGTTGGTAGTTTAATCTTCCCAATAACTCGTCCATTTTATTGGCCAAAGATTGCATGTTTGTGAGCAGAATTGAGGGGAGTGGGGGTTTATTCGATCGCCTCCTACTCCTCAGAAGGCAGCCCGCCCTCCGGCCTCTGTTTCTCCGCCTCCTCTTCACGGGGGTCGGGGGCCTGTTCCCGAGGGAGCCGTATATCCTCCGCCTCGTCAGAGTCGTGAAAGAAGAAAAATGATTCTGTTAGTCCAAGGTGAGTAATCACAGTTCTGATGTCTAGAAGTTATTTTCGGTCATAAGAGACGGTAGCGGCAACATTATGTACAAAAATTAGTTACAAACAACGCAGATAAACAAGCAAAAAAACGATCGGTTTTAAAACATCTGCCTTCTGTTCCGGCGCCATTTTTGGCACATGGAAAGAGTGAAAACTCGTAGACACTGTGCTCTGGGAATTGGGTATAACAGCCCTGCACTAGTGACAGACGTTAACCAATAGCTGGTCAGAGCCCTGCACTAGTGACAGACGTTAACCAATAGCTGGTCAGAGCCCTGCACTAGTGACAGACGTTAACCAATAGCTGGTCAGAGCCCTGCACGAGTGACAGACGTTAACCAATAGCTGGTCAGAGCCCTGCACTACTGACAGACGTTAACCAGTAGCTGGGCAGAAATTTGTTTCTGGCTGCTGAGATTAGCTGACCCAGACTGGGAGAGGAATTCCCTCCTAGACTCTTAATAAATCAGCAGGGTTCATGTTAGGAGAGGAATTCCCTCCTAGACTCTTAATAAATCAGCAGGGTTCATGTTAGGAGAGGAATTTCCTCCTAGACTCTTAATAAATCTGCGGGGTTCACGTTAGGCGCACTATGTCCATGTTCCTGTTTCCTGGTGTGGGGGGATGGCACACACTGACACAATCCTTCTCACAGTCAGTATGCCTCCCAAATGGCACCCTATTCCCTATATAGTGCACTACTTTAGACCAGAGCCCTATTCCCTATATATAGTGCACTACTATAGACCAGAGCCCTATGGCACACTATTGTAGTAGGAAGTAGTAGTGCACTATATAGGGAATAGGGTGCCAATGGGGTAGTAGGACCAGGACCATAGGATTAGGGTGCCATCTGGGATGAAGCTCCAATCCTTCTCACACAGAGTCCTTCTCACACAGAGCCCTTCTCACACAGAGTCCTTCTCACACAGAGTCCTTCTCACACAGAGTCCTTCTCACACAGAGCCCTTCTCACACAGGGCACTTCTCACACGGGGCACTTCTCACACGGGGCACTTCTCACACGGGGCACTTCTCACACGGGGCCCTTCTCACACGGGGTCCTTCTCACACGGGGCACTTCTCACACGGGGCCCTTCTCACACGGGGCCCTTCTCACACGGGGCCCTTCTCACACGGGGCCCTTCTCACACGGGGCCCTTCTCACACGGGGCCCTTCTCACACGGGGCCCTTCTCACACGGGGCCCTTCTCACACGGGGCCCTTCTCACACGGGGCCCTTCTCACACGGAGCCCTTCTCACTTTGGTCATTCCTGATTTAGGAGATTGTCATTCTTTCCAACCACTAGTGACTGGTTAGAGATTACCCAGGACAGGGTTAGTCAGGTAATCTATCTCAGTTTATGGTGTCATTTAGTGTCTGGTTAGAGATTACCCAGGACAGGTCAGGTCAGGTACTATGTGTGTGTGTGTGTGTGTGTGTGTGTGTGTGTGTGTGTGTGTGTGTGTGTGTGTGTGTGTGTGTGTGTGTGTGTGTGTGTGTGTGTGTGTGTGTGTCCTCACCCAGTGTAGCCAGCACCCCGCAGGCGGCCCAGACACACAGACAGGGTCCTACGGCTCCCGTTTCCAGCAGCACTGCCTTAGGGGAGATGAAGATGCCGGAGCCGATCATGGTTCCTACGATCAGACAGATCCCACTCAAAAGGCCCACCTGCAGAGAGAGACAGGAAGTGGTTTTGACAACTTCCTGTGAGGGTGATACAGGCGGTAGAACCAGCGATTAAACCCCAGTCTCCTGTTGGGGAGCTTTGTATATGTGAATGTTGTACCACTCAACCACGTCTCTTAATGTGTACACTTTGTTTTGACATGTAATACCCCTGTCTCCTGTTGGGGAGCTTTGTATATGTGAATGTTTTACCACTCAACCACGTCTCTTAATGTGTACACTTTGTTTTGACATGTAATGTAGACAGGGGTATTACGTTTATGTAGTCGTCTGTTTATTTCCATTATTGCATTTTGTGTTATTGATTGATAGAGATATATATATTATTTTTCTGGAGTGTCACCACTCAATCAATGACAGAATGGCCCATGACAGTGTTGAAACACAGTGTAGTGTTTTACCACTCACTGTAGTGTGAGTTAGTGAGTAGTTAACCCAATGAGTCCCACTGTCACGCCGGCGTGATTTAGGACTTCTAAACCCCATTTAAAGATGGTGTGTTTCTTCTGCGTCCGTAGATACCAACCGGTTGTCTGTGTGGTTAAAGGAGAAGGGGAAGGAGCGAGAGCGGGGTTTGTAAGACAAGCACAGATCCCTAAAGGGCTCAGGGGAGGTATTTCTTTCAGATTGGTCTGTAGAGTCAGAATGACGCACACAAAGCGACAAAAAAAGGGGAAAATGTGACAATTAATCTACATATCACTGGAAATTTCCTTAATAAACAACAGAATGAAGCAGTAGTTCTATTGAGAGGTACCGACCCTGGTTTCCTGAGAGCCTCACGGTGTAAACTACAGAATGAAGCAGTAGTTCTATTGAGAGGTACCGACCCGGGTTTCCTGAGAGCCTCCCGGTGTAAACTACAGAATGAAGCAGTAGTTCTATTGAGAGGTACCGACCCTGGTTTCCTGAGAGCCTCACGGTGTAAACTACAGAATGAAGCAGTAGTTCTATTGAGAGGTACCGACCCGGGTTTCCTGAGAGCCTCACGGTGTAAACTACAGAATGAAGCAGTAGTTCTAATAAGAGGTACAGACCCTGGTTTCCTGAGAGCCTCACGGTGTAAACTACAGAATGAAGCAGTAGTTCTATTGAGAGGTACCGACCCTGGTTTCCTGAGAGCCTCACGGTGTAAACTACAGAATGAAGCAGTAGTTCTAATGAGAGGTACAGACCCTGGTTTCCTGAGAGCCTCACGGTGTAAACTACAGAATGAAGCAGTAGTTCTATTGAGAGGTACCAACCCGGGTTTCCTGAGAGCCTCCCGGTGTAAACTACAGAATGAAGCAGTAGTTCTATTGAGAGGTACCGACCCTGGTTTCCTGAGAGCCTCACGGTGTAAACTACAGAATGAAGCAGTAGTTCTATTGAGAGGTACCGACCCTGGTTTCCTGAGAGCCTCACGGTGTAAACTACAGAATGAAGCAGTAGTTCTAATGAGAGGTACAGACCCGGGTTTCCTGAGAGCCTCCCGGTGTAAACTACAGAATGAAGCAGTAGTTCTATTGAGAGGTACTGACCCGTAAACAGCTTTCTAACATTCCTCAGTCAGTCAGCTACTGTTGTCAGAGTCACTCAGTAACCCTGTGCACTGTAACAGGACTATTCATTTACAGCTACCATACAGAGGCCTTGTACACAAGCCAGGATGATTGATGTTGGTCACTCGAGTAGCTTATGTACTTGTAGCAAGCGAGAACATGAATGGAACAAGAATGCAGAGTCATACTTGGTCAGTTATCACACGAATGGAACCAGAATGCAATGTCATACTTGGTCAGTTATCACACGAATGGAACCAGAATGCCAAGTCATACTTGGTCAGTTATCACACGAATGGAACCAGAATGCCATGTCATACTTGGTCAGTTATCACACGAATGGAACCAGAATGCAGAGTCATACTTGGTCAGTTATCACATGAATGGAACCAGAATGCCATGTCATACTTGGTTAGTTATCACACGAATGGAACCAGAATGCCATGTCATACTTGGTCAGATATCACATGAATGGAACCAGAATGCCATGTCATACTTGGTCAGTTATCACACGAATGGAACCAGAATGCCAAGTCATACTTGGTCAGTTATCACAAGAATGGAACCAGAATGCCATGTCATACGTGGTCAGTTATCACACGAATGGAACCAGAATGCCAAGTCATACTTGGTCAGTTACCACACGAATGGAACCAGAATGCCAAGTCATACTTGGTCAGTTATCACACGAATGGATCCAGAATGCCATGTCATACTTGGTCAGTTATCACACGAATGGAACCAGAATGCAGAGTCATACTTGATCAGTTATCACACGAATGGAACCAGAATACCATGTCATACTTGGTCAGTTATCACAGGAATGGAACCAGAATGCAATGTCATACTTGGTCAGTTATCACACGAATGGAACCAGAATGCCATGTCATACTTGGTCAGTTATCACACGAATGGAACCAGAATGCCATGTCATACTTGGTCAGTTATCACACGAATGGATCCAGAATGCCATGTCATACTTGGTCAGTTATCACACGAATGGAACCAGAATGCCATGTCATACTTGGTTAGTTATCACATGAATGGACCCAGAATGCAATGTCATACTTGGTCAGTTACCACACGAATGGAACCAGAATGCCAAGTCATACTTGGTCAGTTATCACACAAATGGAACCAGAATGCCAAGTCATACTTGGTCAGTTATCACACGAATGGAACCAGAATGCCATGTCATACTTGGTCAGTTATCACATGAATGGAACCAGAATACCATGTCATACTTGGTCAGTTATCACACAAATGGAACCAGAATGCCATGTCATACTTGGTTAGTTATCACACGAATGGAACCAGAATGCCATGTCATACTTGGTTAGTTATCACACGAATGGAACCAGAATGCAATGTCATACTTCATTTGTAGTATTGTTATATTTGAAGAGCAAAATAATGAGTTCTACTTCACGTCCAAAGATTTATCAAACAGACAATTGGGATACATGGTCCCAGATTGATCTAGTCTGGTGTATTATTATCCCAGTTTGCTGTTCTGAGGGGAATAATTTTGACAGAGAGAGCCAGTGAGACAGAGTCTGCGTATGAAATGGCACCCTATTTTCTATACAGGGATTAGGGTACCATTTGGGACACACTGGGAACAGTGAGTTCAGTGAGAGTGGAGCAGACTACAGCAGGGTTAATACAGGGGTTAGGGTACCATTTGGGACACACTGGGAACAGTGAGAGTGGAGCAGACTACAGCAGGGTTAATACAGGGATTAGGGTACCATTTGGGACACACTGGGATCAGTGAGTTCAGTGAGAGTGGAGCAGACTACAGCAGGGTTAATACAGGGATTAGGGTACCATTTGGGACACACTGGGAACAGTGAGTTCAGTGAGAGTGGAACAGACTACAGCAGGGTTAATACAGGGGGGGGGATAGAGTTTGTAGTAAAAGCTGTCTGCTCTGGGCTGGCTGGCTGGCGGGCGGATTACATTAATGATCGTGAGAGCCACTGGAGATCCTATGCTGTGAAAATCCACTCAGGCTCTCTCTCTCTCAGACATTAGGGTGAACACGTAAAAATAAATTACAATGTTGAAGCTCATTTACTGCGTTTCTATACAATTTAAAATCTCTAAAATGCTATTTGGAGAACAGCAAAACAAGCCACAATGCCCCCATTATCACCTCAGTCCATCTACTAACACATAGCCTGTTAGCTGTACAATGACCCCAGCCATTATCACCTCAGTCCCTCTACTAACACATAGCCTGTTAGCCTGTTAGCTGTACAATGACCCCAGCCATTATCACCTCAGTCCTTCTACTAACACATAGCCTGTTAGCTGTACAATGACCCCAGCCATTATCACCTCAGTCCTTCTACTAACACATAGCCTGTTAGCCTGTTAGCTGTACAATGACCCCAGCCATTATCACCTCAGTCCTTCTACTAACACATAGCCTGTTAGCTGTACAATGACCCCAGCCATTATCACCTCAGTCCGTCTACTAACATATAGCCTGTTAGCCTGTTAGCTGTACAATGACCCCAGCCATTATCACCTCAGTTCTTCTACTAACACATAGCCTGTTAGCTGTACAATGACCCCAGCCATTATCACCTCAGTCCTTCTACTAACACATAGCCTGTTAGCCTGTTAGCTGTACAATGACCCCAGCCATTATCACCTCAGTCCATCTACTAACACATAGCCTGTTAGCTGTACAATGACCCCAGCCATTATCACCTCAGTCCTTCTACTAACACATAGCCTGTTAGCCTGTTAGCTGTACAATGACCCCAGCCATTATAACCTCAGTCCTTCTAATAACACATAGCCTGTTAGCCTGTTAGCTGTACAATGACCCCAGCCATTATCACCTCAGTCCTTCTACTAACACATAGCCTGTTAGCCTGTTAGCTGTACAATGACCCCAGCCATTATCACCTCAGTCCTTCTACTAACACATAGCCTGTTAGCTGTACAATGACCCCAGCCATTATCACCTCAGTCCTTCTACTAACACATAGCCTGTTAGCCTGTTAGCTGTACAATGACCCCAGCCATTATCACCTCAGTCCTTCTACTAACACATAGCCTGTTAGCTGTACAATGACCCCAGCCATTATCACGTCAGTCTTTCTACTAACACATAGCCTGTTAGCTGTACAATGACCCCAGCCATTATCACCTCAGTCCTTCTACTAACACATAGCCTGTTAACTGTACAATGACCCCAGCCATTACCACCTCAGTCCTTCTACTAACACATAGCCTGTTAGCTGTACAATGACCCCAGCCATTATCACCTCAGTCCTTCTACTAACACATAGCCTGTTAGCTGTACAATGACCCCAGCCATTATCACCTCAGTCCTTCTACTAACACATAGCCTGTTAGCCTGTTAGCTGTACAATGACCTCAGCCATTATCACCTCAGTTCTTCTACTAACACATAGCCTGTTAGCCTGTTAGCTGTACAATGACCCCAGCCATTATCACCTCAGTCCTTCTACTAACACATAGCCTGTTAGCCTGTTAGCTGTACAATGACCCCAGCCATTATCACCTCAGTCCTTCTACTAACACATAGCCTGTTAGCCTGTTAGCTGTACAATGACCCCAGCCATTACCACCTCAGTCCTTCTACTAACACATAGCCTGTTAGCTGTACAATGACCCCAGCCATTATCACCTCAGTCCTTCTACTAACACATAGCCTGTTAGCCTGTTAGCTGTACAATGACCCCAGCCATTATCACCTCAGTCATTCTACTAACACATAGCCTGTTAGCTGTACAATGACCCCAGCCATTATCACGTCAGTCTTTCTACTAACACATAGCCTGTTAGCCTGTTAGCTGTACAATGACCCCAGCCATTACCACCTCAAACCTTCTACTAACACATAGCCTGTTAGCTGTACAATGACCCCAGCCATTATCACCTCAGTCCTTCTACTAACACATAGCCTGTTAGCTGTACAATGACCCCAGCCATTATCACCTCAGTCCTTCTACTAACACATAGCCTGTTAGCCTGTTAGCTGTACAATGACCCCAGCCATTATCACCTCAGTCCTTCTACTAACACATAGCCTGTTAGCTGTACAATGACCCCAGCCATTATCACCTCAGTCCTTCTACTAACACATAGCCTGTTAGCTGTACAATGACCCCAGCCATTATCACCTCAGTCCTTCTACTAACACATAGCCTGTTAGCTGTACAATGACCCCAGCCATTATCACCTCAGTCCATCTACTAACACATAGCCTGTCAGCTGTACAATGACCCCAGCCATTATCACCTCAGTCCCTCTACTAACACATAGCCTGTTAGCCTGTTAGCTGTACAATGACCCCAGCCATTATCACCTCAGTCCTTCTACTAACACATAGCCTGTTAGCCTGTTAGCTGTACAATGACCCCAGCCATTATCACCTCAGTCCTTCTACTAACACATAGCCTGTTAGCTGTACAATGACCCCAGCCATTATCACCTCAGTCCTTCTACTAACACATAGCCTGTTAGCCTGTTAGCTGTACAATGACCCCAGCCATTATCACCTCAGTCCCTCTACTAACACATAGCCTGTTAGCTGTACAATGACCCCAGCCATTATCACCTCAGTCCCTCTACTAACACATAGCCTGTTAGCTGTACAATGACCCCAGCCATTACCACCTCAGTCCTTCTACTAACACATAGCCTGTTAGCTGTACAATGACCCCAGCCATTATCACCCCAGTCCTTCTACTAACACATAGCCTGTTAGCTGTACAATGACCCCAGCCATTATCACCTCAGTCCTTCTACTAACACATAGCCTGTTAGCCTGTTAGCTGTACAATGACCCCAGCCATTATCACCTCAGTCCTTCTACTAACACATAGCCTGTTAGCTGTACAATGACCCCAGCCATTACCACCTCAGTCCTTCTACTAACACATAGCCTGTTAGCCTGTTAGCTGTACATTGACCCCAGCCATTATCACCTCAGTCCCTCTACTAACACATAGCCTGTTAGCTGTACAATGACCCCAGCCATTATCACCTCAGTCCCTCTACTAACACATAGCCTGTTAGCTGTACAATGACCACAGCCATTACCACCTCAGTCCTTCTACTAACACATATTCTGTTAGCTGTACAATGACCCCAGCCATTATCACCTCAGTCCCTCTACTAACACATAGCCTGTTAGCCTGTTAGCTGTAAAATGACCCCAGCCATTACCACCTCAGTCCTTCTACTAACACATAGCCTGTTAGCTGTACAATGACCCCAGCCATTATCACCTCAGTCCATCTACTAACACATAGCCTGTTAGCCTGTTAGCTGTACAATGACCCCAGCCATTAACACCTCAGTCCTTCTACTAACACATAGCCTGTTAGCCTGTTAGCCTGTTAGCTGTACAATGACCCCAGCCATTATCACCTCAGTCCTTCTACTAACACATAGCCTGTTAGCCTGTTAGCTGTACAATGCCCCCAGCCATTATCACCTCAGTCCTTCTACTAACACATAGCCTGTTAGCCTGTTAGCTGTACAATGACCCCAGCCATTACCACCTTGGCTGCTGTAGGTTCATCCACGTAGCCTATTAGTTATATACAGTGGCATTCGGAAAGTGTTCAGACCCCTTTGACTTTTTCGACATTTTGTTAGGTAACAGCCTTATTCTAAAATGGATTTAAATACAACAATGTCCTCATCAATCTGTTGTACCCACTTCCTTACACTGGTCAACACAGCTGGAAATCAGAGGTATTTAAATTGTAGTTTGATCAACCTAAAAGATAGAAATGTGATATTCTACAAACAGGACATCTCGCTCTCTTGATCGTGATTTGTGTCGACGTTGCTAGACGTTGCTGGAGCAGGACGTGATGTAGAAACCACCGTGTTGCTGGAGCAGGACGTGATGTAGAAACCACCGTGTTGCTGGAGCAGGACGTGATGTAGAAACCACCGTGTTGCTGGAGCATGACGTGATGTAGAAACCACCGTGTTGCTGGAGCAGGACGTGATGTAGAAACCACCGTGTTGCTGGAGCAGGACGTGATGTAGAAACCACCGTGTTGCTGGAGCAGGACGTGATGTAGAAACCACCGTGTTGCTGGAGAAGGACGTGATGTAGAAACCACCGTGTTGCTGGAGCAGGACGTGATGTAGAAACCACCGTGTTGCTGGAGTAGGACGTGATGTAGAAACCACCGTGTTGCTGGAGAAGGTACGTGATGTAGAAACCACCGTGTTGCTGGAGCAGGACGTGATGTAGAAACCACCGTGTTGCTGGAGAAGGTACGTGATGTAGAAACCACCGTGTTGCTGGAGCATGACGTGATGTAGAAACCACCGTGTTGCTGGAGAAGGACGTGATGTAGAAACCACCGTGTTGCTGGAGCAGGACGTGATGTAGAAACCACCGTGTTGCTGGAGCAGGACGCTATGTAGAAACCACCGTGTTGCTGGAGTAGGACGTGATGTAGAAACCACCGTGTTGCTGGAGCAGGACGTGATGTAGAAACCACCGTGTTGCTGGAGAAGGTACGTGATGTAGAAACCACCGTGTTGCTGGAGCATGACGTGATGTAGAAACCACCGTGTTGCTGGAGAAGGACGTGATGTAGAAACCACCGTGTTGCTGGAGCAGGACGTGATGTAGAAACCACCGTGTTGCTGGAGCAGGACGTGATGTAGAAACCACCGTGTTGCTGGAGCAGGACGTGATGTAGAAACCACCGTGTTGCTGGAGCAGGACGTGATGTAGAAACCACTGTGTTGCTGGAGCAGGACGTGATGTAGAAACCACCGTGTTGCTGGAGCAGGACGTGATGTAGAAACCACCGTGTTGCTGGAGCAGGACGTGATGTAGAAACCACCGTGTTGCTGCAGCAGGACGTGATGTAGAAACCACCGTGTTGCTGGAGCAGGACCTAATGTAGAAACCACCGTGTTGCTGGAGCAGGACGTGATGTAGAAACCACCGTGTTGCTGGAGCAGGACGTGATGTAGAAACCACCGTGTTGCTGGAGCAGGACGTGATGTAGAAACCACCGTGTTGCTGCAGCAGGACGTGATGTAGAAACCACCGTGTTGCTGGAGCAGGACGTGATGTAGAAACCACCGTGTTGCTGGAGCAGGACGTGATGTAGAAACCACATCCCTGGTCATCCCTACTGCCTCTGATCTGGCCGACTCACTAAACAGAGAACATCCCTGGTCATCCCTACTGCCTCTGATCTGGAGGACTCACTAAACAGAGAACATCCCTGGTCATCCCTACTGCCTCTGATCTGGCCGACTCACTAAACAGAGAACATCCCTGGTCATCCCTACTGCCTCTGATCTGGAAGACTCACTAAACAGAGAACATCCCTGGTCATCCCTACTGCCTCTGATCTGGCCGACTCACTAAACAGAGAACATCCCTGGTCATCCCTACTGCCTCTGATCTGGAGGACTCACTAAACAGAGAACATCCCTGGTCATCCCTACTGCCTCTGATCTGGCCGACTCACTAAACAGAGAACATCCCTGGTCATCCCTACTGCCTCTGATCTGGAGGACTTACTAAACAGAGAACATCCCTGGTCATCCCTACTGCCTATAATCTGGAGTACTCACTAAACACAGAACATCCCAGGTCATCTCTACTGCCTCTGATCTGGAGACTCACTAAACAGAGAACATCCCTGGTCATCCCTACTGCCTCTGATCTGGAGGACTCACTAAACACAGAACATCCCTGGTCATCCCTACTGCCTCTGATCTGGAGGACTCACTAAACAGAGAACATCCCTGGTCATCCCTACTGCCTCTGATCTGGAGGACTCACTAAACAGAGAACATCCCTGGTCATCTCTACTGCCTCTGATCTGGCCGACTCACTAAACAGAGAACATCCCTGGTCATCCCTACTACCTCTGATCTGGAGGACTCACTAAACAGAGAACATCCCTGGTCATCCCTACTACCTCTGATCTGGCGGACTCACTAAACACAAATATTTAGTTTGTGAATAATGTCTGAGTGTTGGCGTGTGCCCCTGGCTATCCGTATAAAGAAAAATGAAATTTTAAATGATGCAATCTGTTTTGTATAAGTTTAATATATAAAATACGGTTTATAAGGAATTTGAAATTATTTATAGTTTGACCTTTTTGATCCTTAAGTATATTTTAGCAATTACATTTACTTTTGATACTTAAGTATATTTAGAAGTAAATACTTTTAGACTTTTATTCAAGTAGTATTTTACTGGGTGACTTTTACTTGAGTCATTTTCTATGAAGGTATCTTTACTTTGTATGACAATTTGGAACTTTTTCAACCACTAAAGTTATTATGAGAACTTTTTAGTAATGTATATCTTTGCTCCTGCTGAGGTAGACAGTTTTAAAGTGGACTTTTGTCCGGCATTACACACATACTGTCCTCTACATTACTCACATCCTTCTGTAGCACGGTCGCCTTCACGTCCTCCTCAGCAGGCTTGGAGTGGGAGGCAGACATATTGGAGGTTGGGTCGGGGCCTCCATTAAACATGTCCTTCCTCTTCCTCACACTGCCCTCGTCCATGTCACCCTGCTCTCACACACACACACACACACACACACACACACACACACACACACACACACACACACACACACACACACACACACACACACACACACACACACACACACACACACACACACACACACACACACACACACACACACACACACACACACACACACACACACACACACACACACACACACACACACACACACACACACACACACACACACACACACACACACACACACACACACACACACACACGTAAGAGGACAATGTAAAGAGGACAGACTCAGTTCTCATCAACTCATCTTCATTCAAAGACTCAATCTTGGACACTCTTACTGACAGTTGTGGCTGCTTTGCGTGATATATTGTTGCCTCTACCTTCTTGCCCTTTGTGTTGTTGTCTGTGCCCAAAGTTTGTACCCTGTTTTGTGCTGCTACCATGTTGTGTTGTTGTCATGTTGTGTTGCTGCCATGCTGTGTTTTCATGTGTTGCTACCATACTGTGTTGCTGTCTCAGGTCTCTCTTTATGTGGTGTGATGTACAGTACCAGTCAAAAGTTTGGACACACCAACTCATTCAAGGGTTTTAATTTTTACTATTTTCTACAATGTAGAATAATAGTGAAGACACCAAAACTATGAAATAACACGTATGGAATCATGTAGTAACCAAATAAGTGTTAAACAAGTCAAAGTACATTTTATGTTTGAGATTCTTCAAGGTAGCCACCCTTTGCACACTCTTGGCATTCTCTCAACCAGCTTCACCTGGAATGCTTTTCCAACAGTCTTGAAGGAGTTCCCACATATGCTGAGCACTTGTTAGCTGCTTTTCCTTCACTCTATGGTTCAACTCATCCCAAAACATCTCAATTGGTTTGAGGTCGGGTGATTGTGGAGGCCAGGTCATCTGATGCAGCACTCCATCACTTTTCTTCTTGGTCAAATAGCCCTTACACAGCCTGGAGGTGTGTTGGGTCATTGTCCTGTTGAAAAACACCACTAAGCGCAAACCAGATGAGATGGCGTATCGCTGCAGAATGCTGTGGTAACCATGCTGGTTAAGTGTGCCTTGAATTCTAAATAAATCACTGACAGTGTCACCAGAAAAGCACCCCCACACCATCACACCTCCTCCTCCACGGTGGGAACCACACATGCGGAGATCATCCGTTCACCTACTCTGCGTCTCACAAAGACACGGCGGTGGGAACAAAAATCTCACATTTGGACTCATCAGACCAAAGGACAGATTTCCACTGGTCTAATGTCCATTGCTTGGGTTTCTTGGCCCAAGCAAGTCTCTTCTTCCTATAGGTGTCCTTTAGTAGTGGTTTCTTTGCAGCAATTCAACCATGAAGTCCTGATTCACACAGTCTCCTCTGAACAGTTGATGTTGAGATGTGTCTGTTACTTGAACTCTGTAGCATTTATTTGGGCTGCAATCTGTGGTGCTGGTAACTCTAATGAACTTATCCTCTGCAGCAGAGGTAACTCTGGGTCTTCCTTTCCTGTGGTGGTCCTCATGAGAGACAGTTTCATCATAGTGCTTGATGGGTTTTGCGACTGCACTTGAAGAAACTTTCAAAGTTCTTGAAATGTTCCGTATTGACGGACCTTCATGTCTTCAAGTAATGATGAACTGTCTTTTCTCTTTGCTTATTTGAGCTGTTCTTGACATAATATGGAATTGGTCTTGGTTTCTAACTTCTGTATACCACCCCTACATTGTCACAACACAACTGATTGGCTCAAACGCATTAAGAAGGAAAGAAATTACACAAATTAACATTTTAACAAGGCACACCTGTTAAATGAAATGGATTCCAGGTGACTACCTCATGAAGCTGGTTGAGAGGATCAGGATGTCACCCTACTATCTGTCCTGGTAACTGTAGCCACAACTGAGGGTCTGTATCCTAACAGACACCCTATTCCCTATAGGCCCTGGTCTAAAGACTGAGGGTCTGTATCCTAACAGACACCCTATTCCCTATAGGCCCTGGTCTAAAGACTGAGGGTCTGTATCCTAACAGACACCCTATTCCCTATAGGCCCTGGTCTAAAGACGGAGTGTCTGTATCCTAACAGACACCCTATTCCCTATAGGCCCTGGTCTAAAGACTGAGGGTCTGTATCCTAACAGACACCCTATTCCCTATAGGCCCTGGTCTAAAGACTGAGGGTCTGTATCCTAACAGACACCCTATTCCCTATAGGCCCTGGTCTAAAGACTGAGGGTCTGTATCCTAACATACACCCTATTCCCTATAGGCCCTGGTCTAAAGACTGAGGGTCTGTATCCTAACAGACACCCTATTCCCTATAGGCCCTGGTCTAAAGACTGAGGGTCTGTATCCTAACAGACACCCTATTCCCTATGGGCCCTGGTCTAAAGACTGAGGGTCTGTATCCTAACATACACCCTATTCCCTATAGGCCCTGGTCTAAAGACTGAGGGTCTGTATCCTAACAGACACCCTATTCCCTATGGGCCCTGGTCTAAAGACTGAGGGTCTGTATCCTAAACAGACACCCCATTCCCTATAGGCCCTGGTCTAAAGACTGAGGGTCTGTATCCTAACAGACACCCTATTCCCTATAGGCCCTGGTCTAAAGACTGAGGGTCTGTATCCTAACAGACACCCTATTCCCTATAGGCCCTGGTCTAAAGACTGAGGGTCTGTATCCTAACATACACCCTATTCCCTATAGGCCCTGGTCTAAAGACTGAGGGTCTGTATCCTAACAGACACCCTATTCCCTATGGGCCCTGGTCTAAAGACTGAGGGTCTGTATCCTAACAGACACCCTATTCCCTATAGGCCCTGGTCTAAAGACTGAGGGTCTGTATCCTAACAGACACCCTATTCCCTATAGGCCCTGGTCTAAAGACTGAGGGTCTATATCCTAACAGACACCCTATTCCCTATAGGCCCTGGTCTAAAGACTGAGGGTCTGTATCCTAACAGACACCCTATTCCCTATAGGCCCTGGTCTAAAGACTGAGGGTCTGTATCCTAACAGACACCCTATTCCCTATGGGCCCTGGTCTAAAGACTGAGGGTCTGTATCCTAACAGACACCCTATTCCCTATGGGCCCTGGTCTAAAGACTGAGGGTCTGTATCCTAACAGACACCCTATTCCCTATAGGCCCTGGTCTAGAGACTGAGGGTCTGTATCCTAACAGACACCCTATTCCCTATAGGCCCTGGTCTAAAGACTGAGGGTCTGTATCCTAACAGACACCCTATTCCCTATAGGCCCTGGTCTAAAGACTGAGGGTCTGTATCCTAACAGACACCCTATTCCCTATAGGCCCTGGTCTAAAGACTGAGGGTCTGTATCCTAACAGACACCCTATTCCCTATAAGCCCTGGTCTAAAGACTGAGGGTCTGTATCCTAACAGACACCCTATTCCCTATAGGCCCTGGTATAAAGTAGTGAACTATATATAGAATAGGAAGCCATGTGACCGTGATAATGAGTCTGAACAGTGTTGGTACACACGGAGTCATCCTGTTTCAGTGTTTTAGTATATTGATTATGTGGCTGTGCGTTAGCAACAGACGGGCTGGCGCCAGGGGCAGTAAACACAGGCTGCGTACTAAATGGAACCCTATTCACTACACACTGCACTACTTTTGACCAGGTCCCTATGGAACCAGGGTCAACAGTAGTGAACTACGTAGGGAATAGGGTGCTATTCATGACTCTTGCCACAGTAAACACAGTACTGAGTGGGCGTCAATGAGTCACTCGTCCTCTCGTCCTCTCGTCCTCTCGTCCTCTCGTCCTCTCGTCCTCTCGTCCTCTCGTCTGTCTCTCAGCAGATTAGGGATGTAAAGATTTACAGATAAAGGTCGTTCCTGGATCACATGTTTCAGATACCAGTGCATCTGTCAGCGGGAGGCCAGACTGATACAAATTAAGCATCGTTCAGAAAAAACGATTCCAACGTTACGAATCCCTTTGACTTGTATGATTTTATTCCTAAAATACCTGTTATCTGTTGTGACTGAACGGATGTGGCCTGTCCTTCAGTAGTCTATCAAACTGTTATGTACCTGTTATCTGTTGTGACTGATGTGGCCTGTCCTTCAGTAGTCTATCAAACTGTTATGTACCTGTTATCTGTTGTGACTGATGTGGCCTGTCCTTCAGTAGTCTATCAAACTGTTATGTACCTGTTATCTGTTGTGACTGATGTGGCCTGTCCTTCAGTAGCCTATCAAACTGTTATGTACCTGTTATTGCCTTCAGTAGTCTGTTGTGACTGATGTGACCTGTCCTTCAGTAGTCTATCAAACTGTTATGTACCTGTTATCTGTTGTGACTGATGTGACCTGTCCTTCAGTAGCCTAATGGCACCCTATTCCCTATGTAGCTTTTCTTCATGATACACTATGGCTACAAGTATGTGGACACCCCTTCAAATGAGTGGATTCGGCTTTTTCAGCCACACCCGTTCCTGACAGGTGTATAAAACCGAGCACAGTCGTACAATCTCTATAGACAAACATTGGTAGTAGAATGGCCAGAACTGAAAAGCTCAGTGACTTTCAACGTGGCACCATCACAGGATGCCACCTTTCCAACAAGTCAGTTTGTCAAATTTCTGCCCTGCTAGAGCTGCCCCGGTCAACTGCTAGAGCTGCCCCGGTCAACTGTTAGAGCTGCCCCCAGGTCAACTGCTAGAGCTGCCCCCAGGTCAACTGTTAGAGCTGCCCCGGTCAACTGTTAGAGCTGCCCCCGGTCAACTGCTAGAGCTGCCCCGGTCAACTGCTAGAGCTGCCCCCGGTCAACTGCTAGAGCTGCCCCGGTCAACTGCTAGAGCTGCCCCCGGTCAACTGCTAGAGCTGCCCCGGTCAACTGCTAAAGCTGCCCCGGTCAACAGTTAGAGCTGCCCCCGGTCAACTGCTAGAGCTGCCCCCGGTCAACTGCTAGAGCTGCCCCCGGTCAACTGCTAGAGGTGCCCCGGTCAACTGCTAGAGCTGCCCCCGGTCAACTGCTAGAGCTGCCCCGGTCAACTGCTAGAGCTGCCCCGGTCAACTGCTAGAGCTGCCACGGTCAACTGCTAGAGCTGCCACGGTCAACTGCTAGAGCTGCCACGGTCAACTGCTAGAGCTGCCACGGTCAAGCCGACCTCTGAGGCATCCGTCTGAACAACTCTCTCTCTCTCAAAGTCTGGTATCACCAGCACTGGATTACAGCAGAGAGCCTCCTGTAACGTTATAAATGCTTTGGTGTCCCTTTCATCCCATTTGACCATGTTTGGCCCTCTGGCTCTAGTCATGTCGGTGAGTGGGGGCGGCCACTGTGGCATAATTTGGGATGGACTTCCGGTAGTAACCGGTCAGCCCTAGGAAGGCTCAAACCTGCTTCTTATTTACTGGTTTCGGCCATCCTCTAATTGCCTCCACCTTCTTACGTTGGGATTTGATTAACTCTCTTCCCACGGTGTATCCCAGATACTCGGTTTCCTCTAACCCCACGTAACACTTGGCAGGGTTCGCCGTGAGCTCTGCCTTTCTAAGGGCGTCTAGCGCTGCCTGTATCTGGGGTAAGTGAGATTCCCAATCTGGGCTGTAGATTCCCACGTCATCAGAATAGGCTACAGCGTAAACTCGGTGCGGTTTTAGGACTTGGTCCATGAGCCGTTGAAAGGTGGGTCCCTGCGTAAGCCGAATGGCATGACGGTGTACTGAAACAAACCGTCAGGGGTTGCAAAGGCTGTCTTTTCTTTGGCTCTGGGGGGTCAAAGGAATTTGCCAGTAACCTTTGGCCTGGTCCAGGGTCGTAATGTACCGAGCGTTACCAGTTTTCTCCAGCAGTTCATCTACTCGGGGCATGGGGTAGGCATCACACTTTGGCCTGGTCCAGGGTCGTAATGTACCGAGCGTTACCAGTTTTCTCCAGCAGTTCATCTACTCGGGGCATGGGGTAGGCATCACACTTTGGCCTGGTCCAGGGTCGTAATGTACCGAGCGTTACCAGTTTTCTCCAGCAGTTCATCTACACGGGGCATGGGGTAGGCATCACACTTTGGCCTGGTCCAGGGTCGTAATGTATCGAGCGTTACCAGTTTTCTCCAGCAGTTCATCTACTCGGGGCATGGGGTAGGCATCACACTTTGGCCTGGTCCAGGGTCGTAATGTACCGAGCGTTACCAGTTTTCTCCAGCAGTTCATCTACTCGGGGCATGGGGTAGGCATCACACTTTGGCCTGGTCCAGGGTCGTAATGTACCGAGCGTTACCAGTTTTCTCCAGCAGTTCATCTACTCGGGGCATGGGGTAGGCATCACACTTTGGCCTGGTCCAGGGTCGTAATGTACCGAGCGTTACCAGTTTTCTCCAGCAGTTCATCTACACGGGGCATGGGGTAGGCATCACACTTTGGCCTGGTCCAGGGTCGTAATGTACCTAGCGTTACCAGTTTTCTCCAGCAGTTCATCTACTCGGGGCATGGGGTAGGCATCACACTTTGGCCTGGTCCAGGGTCGTAATGTACCGAGCGTTACCAGTTTTCTCCAGCAGTTCATCTACTCGGGGCATGGGGTAGGCATCACACTTTGGCCTGGTCCAGGGTCGTAATGTACCGAGCGTTACCAGTTTTCTCCAGCAGTTCATCTACTCGGGGCATGGGGTAGGCATCACACTTTGGCCTGGTCCAGGGTCGTAATGTACCTAGCGTTACCAGTTTTCTCCAGCAGTTCATCTACTCGGGGCATGGGGTAGGCATCACACTTTGGCCTGGTCCAGGGTCGTAATGTACCGAGCGTTACCAGTTTTCTCCAGCAGTTCATCTACTCGGGGCATGGGGTAGGCATCACACTTGGAGATTTAATTTACCTTCTGAAAATCCTTTCAAAATCGCCAAGACCCATCAGGCTTGGAGACCATCACTACCATTCCCTACGTGACTCTTCAACCACTCCATCTGTCAGCATTTTTCTCTGCTCTAATCGCGGCTCGTCGAGCCTCGGGTACCCGATACGTCCTCATGCTTAATTTTCTCCCTGGTAGGGAAACAATATCATGAGCCTCAGTTCGGGCCTGGTATCCCTGGAAACACATCATTGTTTTTATGAACCAGGGTCTTTACTTCCTGTTCTGGGGACAGAGTAGGTGAAACATGCACGTCGGCTGCCTCCTGAGTGGGTACGGGGTACGTGACAATGTGTTTCTCTCTCTCGCCATGCTTTTAACTGGTTAATGTGATAGATGTGTTCCGGGGGCCGACGACCTGGCTGTCGGATCCGATAATTAACTTCTATTCTTATATTTTCTCCAGCACTTCACACGGTCCTTTCCATGTGGCTAGTAGTTTACACTCTACCGTGGGGACCAGTACTAACAGCTTATCTCCCGGTTGAAATTCCCTCAGGGTAGCCTGCTGGTTATAAGTGTGCCGGTGGTGCTCTTGTGCTTGCCTCATGTGCTCACTGACGATGGGCGTCACTGTGGCTATCATGTCTTGCATTGCCGTGATGTGCTGTATAACGGTTGTATAAGAGGTGGATTGGTGCTCCCAGGTTTCTCGGGCGATGTCTAAGATTCCCCGGGAGTGCCTCCCATATACCAGCTAAAATAGCTCATATACCCACCTCCTGTGTAGTAATGATACCCACCTCCTGTGTAGAAATGATTCCCACCTCCTGTGTAGAAATGATACCCACCTCCTGTGTAGAAATGATACCCACCTCCTGTGTAGAAATGATACCCACCTCCTGTGTTGAGATGATACCCACCTCCTGTGTAAGAATGATACCCACCTCCTGTATAGAAATGATTCCCACCTCCTGTGTAGAAATGTTTGTAGTTGTGTTTGATGCAGGAACCCAGGAATGTCTTCAGATAACTCTCTGGAAGATGAAACAAAGATGCACACATTGGAAATGGTTACACACACACACACACACACACACACACACACACACACACACACACACACACACACACACACACACACACACACACACACACACACACACACACACACACACACACACACACACACACACACACACACACACACACACACACACACACACACACACACACACGTGTGTGTCCTGCTAAACTGTACATTCAAAACATAACGACTACTTTTGGGTGTCAGGGAAAATGTATGGCGTAAAAAGTACATAATTTTCTATAGGAATGTAGTGAAGTAAAATTAAAAATATTCTAAAATAAAAATAGTTAAGTAGAGTAAAAGTTGTCAAAAATCGAAATAGTAAAGTACAGATACCCAACAAATCGACTTAAGTAGTACTTTCAAGTATTTTTACTTGCATTGCCTTGCAAAAGTATTTTTCCCTCTTGGCGTTTTTCCTATTTAGTTGCATGACAACCTGTAATTTACATTTCGTTTTATTTGGATTTCATGTAATGGACAAACACAAAATAGTCGAAATTGGTGAAATTAAATGGAAAAAAATTACTTGTTTCAAAAAAACAAAAAAATAAAAGAATACAGAAAATAAAAGACATTTTCATGGAAAAGTGATGCGTACATATGTATTCACCCCCTTTGTTATGAAGCCCCTAAATAAGATCTGGTGCAACCAATTACCTTCACAAGTCACATAATTGGTTAGATTGCACACAGGTGGACATTATATAAGTGTCACATGATCTCAGTATATATACACCTGTTCTGAAAGGCCCCAGAGTCTGCAACACCACTATGCAAGCGGCACCACCAAGCAAGCGGCACCATGAAGTCCAAGGAGCTCTCCCAACAGGTCAGGGACAAAGTTGTGGAGAAGTACAGATCAGGGTTATAAAAACATATCATAAACTTTGAACATCCCATTAAATCATTATTATAAAATGGAAAGAATATGGCACCACAACAAACCTGCCAAGAGAGGGCCGCCCACCAAACCTCACCAGGCAAGGAGGGCATTAATCAGAGAGGCAACAAAGAGATCAAAGATAACCCCGAAGGAGCTGCAAAGCTCCACAGCGGAGATTGGAGTATCTGTCCATAGGACCACTTTAAGCCGCACACTCCACAGAGCTGGGCTTTTCCATTTTTAATTTCACCTTTATTTAACCAGGTAGGCAAGTTCTCATTTATAACTGTGACCTGGCCAAGGTAAAGCAAAGCAGTGTGACACAAACAACACAGAGTTACACATGGAATAAACAAACGTACAGTCAATAACACAATAGAAAAATCTATGTACAGTGTGCACATGTAGTAAGATAAGGGAGGTAAGGCACTAAATAGGCCGTAGTGGCGAAATAATTACAATTTAGCAATTAAACACTGGAGTGATTGATGTGCAGAAGATGAATGTGCAAGTAGAGGTACTGGTGTGCAAAGGAGTAAAAATAAATAACAATATGGGGATGAGGTAGTTGGGTGGGCTATTTACAGATGGGCTGTGTACAGGTGCAATGATTGGTAAGCTGCTCTGACAGCTGATGCATAAAGTTAGTGAGGGAGATATAAGACTCGAGTTTCAGTGATTTTTGTAATTTGTTCCAGTCATTGGCAGGAGAGAACTGGAAGGAAAGGCGTCCAAAGGAGGAGTTGGCTTTGGGGATGACCAGTGAAATTTACCTGCTGGGGCGTGTGCTACGGGTGGGTGCTGCTATGGTGACCAGTGAGCTGAGATAAGACGGGGATTTACCAAACAAAGATTTATACAGTTGTGGAAAACGTTTTGAGAATGACACAAATATTAATTTCGACAAAGTTTGCTGCTTCAGTGTCTTTAGATATTTTTGTCAGATGTTACTATGGATTACTGAAGTATAAATACAAGCATTTCATAAGTGTCAATTACAATTACAATTGACAATTACATGAAGTTGATGCAGAGTCAAAATTTGCAGTGTTGACCCTTCTTTTTCAAGACCTATGCAATCCGCCCTGGCATGCTGTCAATTAACTTCTGAGCCCCATCCTGACTGATGGCAGCCCATTCTTGCATAATCAATGCTTGGAGTTTGTCAGAAATTGTGGGGTTTTGTTTGTCCACCCGCCTCTTGAGGATTGACCCCAAGTTCTCAATGGGATTAAGGTCTGAGGAGTTTCCTGGCCATGGACCCAAAATATCGATGTTTTGTTCCCCGAGCCACTTAGTTATCACTTTTGCCTTATGGCAAGGTGCTCCATCATTCTGGAAAAGGCATTGTCATCAAACTGTTCCTGGCTGGTTGGGAGAAGTTGCTCTCGGAGGATGTGTTAGTACCATTCTTTATTCATGGCTGTGTTCTTAGGCAAAATTGTGAGTGAGCCCACTCCCTTGGCTGAGAAGCAACCCCACACATGAATTGTCTCGGGATGCTTTACTGTTGGCATGACACAGGACTGATGGTAGCGCTCACCTTGTCTTCTCCGGACAAGCTTTTTTCCGGATGCCCCAAACAATCGGAGAGGGGATTCATCAGAGAAAATGACTTTACCCCAGTCCTCAGCAGTCCAATCCCTGTACCTTTTGCAGAATATCAGTCTGTCCCTGATGCTTTTCCAAGAGAGAAGGGGCTTCTTTGCTGCCGTTCTTGACACCAGGCCATCCTCCAAAAGTCTTCGCCTCACTGTGCGTGCAGATGCACTCACACCTGCCTGCTGCCATTCCTGAGCAAGCTCTGTACTGGTGGTGCCCCGATCCCACAGCTGAATCAACTTTAGGAGACGGTCCTGGCGCTTGCTGGACTTTCTTGGGCGCCCTGAAGCCTTCTTCACAACAATTGAGCCGCTCTCCTTGAAGTTCTTGATGATCTGATAAATGGTTGATTTAGGTGCAATCTTACTGGCAACAATATCCTTGCCTGTGAAGCCCTATTTGTGCAATGAAATGATGATGGTACATGTTTCCTTGCAGGTAACCATGGTTGACAGAGGAAGAGCAATGATTCCAAGCACCACTCTCCTTTTGAAGCTTCCAGTCTGTTATTCGAACTCAATCAGCATGACAGAGTGATCTCCAGCCTTGTCCTCGTCAACACTCACACCTGTGTTAATGAGAGAATCACTGACATGATGTCAGCTGGTCCTTTTGTGGCAGGGCTGAAATGCAGTGGAATTTTTTGGTTGTTGTGGGGATTCAGTTCATTTGCATGGCAAAGAGGGACTTTGCAATTTATTGCAATTCATCTGATCACTGTTCATAACCTTCTGGAGCATATGCAAATTGCCATCATACAAACTGAGGCCGCAGACTTTGTGAAAATTAATATTCGTGTCATTCTCAAAACTTTTGGCCACGACTGTAGATGACCTGGAGCCAGTGGGTTTGGCGACGAATATGAAGCGAGGACCAGCCAATGAGAGCATACAGGTCGCAGTGGTGGGTAGTATATGGGGCTTTAGTGACAAAACAGATGGCGCTGTGATAGACTACATCCAATTTGCTGAGTGTTGGAGGCTATTTTGTAAATGACATCTCCGAAGTCAAGGATCAGCAGGATGGTCAGTTTTAAGAGGGTATGTTTGGCAGCATGAGTGAAGGATAGTTATTTTGCAAAATAGGAAGCCGATTCTATAATTCAGTCTGGAAGGTGAGTCTGGAAGGAGAGTTTACAGTCTAACCAGACACCTAGGTTTTTGTAGTTGTCCACACATTCTAAGTCAGAACCGTCCAGAGTAGTGATGCTAGACGGGCAGGTGGGTGCGGGCGGCGATCGGTTGAAGAGCATGCATTTAGTTTTACATGCATTTAAGAGCAGTTGGAGGCCACGGAAGGAGTGTTGTATGGCATTGAAGCTTGTCTGGAGGTTTATTAACACAGTGTCCAAAGAAGGGCCAGAAGTATACAGAATGGTGTCGTCTGCATAGAGGTGGATCAAAGAATCACCAGCAGCAAGAGCGACATCATTGATATATACAGAGAAAAGAGTCGGCCTGAGAATTGAACCCTGTGGCACCCCCACAGAAACTGCCAGAGGTCCAGACAACAGGCCATCCTATTTGACACACTGAACTCTATCTGAGAAGCAGTTGGTGAACCAGGCGAGGCAGTCATTTGAGAAACCGATGCTGTTGACTCTGCCGATAAGAATGTAGTGATTGACAGCGTCGAATGCCTTGGTTGATGAAGACGGCTGCACAGTACTGTCTTTTATTGATAGCGGTTATGATATCGTTTAGGACCTTGAGCGTGGCTGAGGTGCACCCATGACCAGCTCGGAAACCAGATTGCATAGCGGTAGGTACGGTGGGATTCGAAATGGTCGGTGATCTGTTTGTTAACTAGGCTTTCGAAGACTTTAGAAAGGCAGGGTAGGATAGATATAGGTCTGTAACAGTTTGGGTCAAGAGTGTCCCCCCCTTTGAAGAGGGGGATGACCGCGGCAGCATTCCAATCTTTAGGGATTTTAGATGATACGAAAGAGAGGTTGAACAGGCTAGTAACAGGTGCTGCAACAATTGCAGCGTATAATTTTAGAAAGAGAGGGTCCAGATTGTCTAGCTCGGCTGATTTGTAGGGGTCCAGATTTTGCAGCTCTTTCAGAACATCAGCTGATAGAATGAGGTCAATATCCTTCCAGGATACCTGGGCCAGGTCGATTGCTCGCTGTAACGTTCGTCATATTCCTCCTCCTCGGATGAGGAAAAGGAGTAAGGGTCGGACCAAAACGCAGCGTTGTATGATGACATACTGATTTATTTAAATAAAGACGAAACACGAAGAACACTTGAATTGATTACAAAATAACAAACGACGTAGACTGACCTGAACATAAGAACTTACATAAAAACGAAGAACGCATGAAACAGGAACAGACTACCCAAACGAACGAACAAACGAAACAGTCCCGTGTGGTAGACACAGACACAGGAACAATCACCCACAAACAAACGGTGAGAACAGCCTACCTTAATATGGTTCTCAATCAGAGGAAACGTCAAACACCTTCCTCTAATTGAGAACCATATCAGGCAACACATTTAACCCAACATAGAAACACATAACATAGAATGCCCACCCCAACTCACGCCCAACTAAACACATACAAAAACAAGGGAAACAGGTCAAGAACGTGACACTCGCTGAAGTGTTTCAGGAAGCGTTTGGCAGTGATGAGGTCGTTTGACCGCGGACCCATTACGGACGCAGGCAATGAGGCCGTGATCACTGAGTCCCTGGTTGAAGACAGCAGAGGTGTATTTAGAGGGCAGGTTGGTCAGGATGATATCTATGAGGGTGCCCGTGTTTACGGATTTAGGGTTGTACCTGGTAGGTTACTTGATAATTTATGTGAGATTGAGGGAATCTAGCTTAGAATGTAGGACAGCTTGGGTGTTAAGCATATCCCAGTTTAGGTCACCTAACAGTACGAACTCTGAAGATAAATGGGGGGCAATTAATCCACATATGGTGTCCAGGGCACAGCTGGGGGCAAAGGGGGTCTATAACAAATGTTAACAGTGAGAGACTTATTTCTGGGAAGGTGGATTTTTTAAAAGTAGAAGCTCGAACTGTTTGGGCACAGACCTGGCTTTACGGAAGAGTGGACAGAAAAAAGCCATTGCTTAAAGACAAAAATAAGAAAACACGTTTGGTGTTCGCCAAAAGATATGTGGGAGACTCCCCAAAACATATGGAAGAAGGTACTCTGGTCAGATGAGACTAAAATGTTACTTTTTGGCCATCAAGGAAAACGCTATGTCTGGTGCAAACCCAACACCTCCCTCAATCCAATTGAGAATCTGTGGTTTGACTTAAAATTGCTGTACATCAGCGGAACCCATCCAACTTGAAGGAGCTGGAGCAGTTTTGTCTTGAAGAATGGGCAGAAATCCCAGTGGCTAGATGTGCCAAGCTTATAGAGACATACCCCAAGATACTGGCAGCTGTAATTGCAGCAAAAGGTGGCTCTACAAAGTACTGACTTGGGGGGTGAATAGTTATGCATGCTCAAGTTTTCCATGTTTTTTTTGTCTTATTTCTTGTTTGTTTTTCGCAAGAAAAAATATTTAGCATCTTCAAAGTGGTCGGCATGTTGTGTAAATCAAATGATACAAACCCCCCAAAAATCTATTTTAATTACAGGTTGTAAGGCAACAAAATAGGAAAAATTCCAAGGGGGGTGAATACTTTTGCAAGCCACTGTCAGTGCTTGACGACACCGCACACAACACACTGTAACAACTCTCCTGATGGTCAGCCTGACAGCTACGAGGGTTAATGTCTCCTGATGGTCAGCCTGACAGCTACGAGGGTTAATGTCTCCTGATGGTCAGCCTGACAGCTACGAGGGTTAATGTCTCCTGATGGTCAGCCTGACAGCTACGAGGGTTAATGTCTCCTGATGGTCAGCCTGACAGCTACGAGGGTTAATGTCTCCTGATGGTCAGCCTGACAGCTACGAGGGTTAATGTCTCCTGATGGTCAGCCTGACAGCTACGAGGGTTAATGTCTACTGATGGTCAGCCTGACAGCTACGAGGGTTAATGTCTCCTGATGGTCAGCCTGACAGCTACGAGGGTTAATGTCTCCTGATGGTCAGCCTGACAGCTACGAGGGTTAATGTCTCCTGATGGTCAGCCTGACAGCTACGAGGGTTAATGTCTCCTGATGGTCAGCCTGACAGCTACGAGGGTTAATGTCTACTGGGGTCAGCCTGACAGCTACGAGGGTTAATGTCTACTGGGGTCAGCCTGACAGCTACGAGGGTTAATGTCTCCTGATGGTCAGCCTGACAGCTACGAGGGTTAATGTCTCCTGATGGTCAGCCTGACAGCTACGAGGGTTAATGTCTCCTGAAGGTCAGCCTGACAGCTACGAGGGTTAATGTCTCCTGATGGTCAGCCTGACAGCTACGAGGGTTAATGTCTCCTGATGGTCAGCCTGACAGCTACGAGGGTTAATGTCTCCTGATGGTCAGCCAGACAGCTACGAGGGTTAATGTCTCCTGATGGTCAGCCTGACAGCTACGAGGGTTAATGTCTCCTGATGGTCAGCCTGACAGCTACGAGGGTTAATGTCTACTGATGGTCAGCCTGACAGCTACGAGGGTTAATGTCTCCTGATGGTCAGCCTGACAGCTACGAGGGTTAATGTCTCCTGATGGTCAGCCTGACAGCTACGAGGGTTAATGTCTCCTGATGGTCAGCCTGACAGCTACGAGGGTTAATGTCTCCTGATGGTCAGCCTGACAGCTACGAGGGTTAATGTCTCCTGATGGTCAGCCTGACAGCTACGAGGGTTAATGTCTCCTGATGGTCAGCCTGACAGCTACGAGGGTTAATGTCTCCTGATGGTCAGCCTGACAGCTACGAGGGTTAATGTCTCCTGATGGTCAGCCTGACAGCTACGAGGGTTAATGTCTCCTGATGGTCAGCCTGACAGCTACGAGGGTTAATGTCTCCTGATGGTCAGCCTGACAGCTACGAGGGTTAATGTCTCCTGATGGTCAGCCGGACAGCTACGAGGGTTAATGTCTCCTGATGGTCAGCCTGACAGCTACGAGGGTTAATGTCTCCTGATGGTCAGCCTGACAGCTACGAGGGTTAATGTCTCCTGATGGTCAGCCTGACAGCTACGAGGGTTAATGTCTCCTGATGGTCAGCCTGACAGCTACGAGGGTTAATGTCTCCTGATGGTCAGCCTGACAGCTACGAGGGTTAATGTCTCCTGATGGTCAGCCTGACAGCTACGAGGGTTAATGTCTCCTGATGGTCAGCCTGACAGCTACGAGGGTTAATGTCTCCTGATGGTCAGCCTGACAGCTACGAGGGTTAATGTCTCCTGATGGTCAGCCTGACAGCTACGAGGGTTAATGTCTCCTGATGGTCAGCCTGACAGCTACGAGGGTTAATGTCTCCTGATGGTCAGCCTGACAGCTACGAGGGTTAATGTCTCCTGATGGTCAGCCTGACAGCTACGAGGGTTAATGTCTCCTGATGGCCAGCCTGACAGCTACGAGGGTTAATGTCTCCTGATGGTCAGCCAGACAGCTACGAGGGTTAATGTCTCCTGATGGTCAGCCTGACAGCTACGAGGGTTAATGTCTCCTGATGGTCAGCCTGACAGCTACGAGGGTTAATGTCTCCTGATGGTCAGCCTGACAGCTACGAGGGTTAATGTCTCCTGATGGTCAGCCTGACAGCTACGAGGGTTAATGTCTCCTGAAGGTCAGCCTGACAGCTACGAGGGTTAATGTCTCCTGATGGTCAGCCTGACAGCTACGAGGGTTAATGTCTCCTGATGGTCAGCCTGACAGCTACGAGGGTTAATGTCTCCTGATGGTCAGCCTGACAGCTACGAGGGTTAATGTCTCCTGATGGTCAGCCTGACAGCTACGAGGGTTAATGTCTCCTGATGGTCAGCCTGACAGCTACGAGGGTTAATGTCTCCTGATGGTCAGCCTGACAGCTACGAGGGTTAATGTCTCCTGATGGTCAGCCTGACAGCTACGAGGGTTAATGTCTCCTGATGGTCAGCCTGACAGCTACGAGGGTTAATGTCTCCTGATGGTCAGCCTGACAGCTACGAGGGTTAATGTCTACTGGGGTGAAACAGAGTGAACACTTTGAACTACTGTCATTCGTTTATAACTCTATATGACCTGGTTCTGTTAATGCCTGATCTGTTACATCCTCTATGATAGACTGACAGACAGGAGGACAGACAGACAGACAGACAGGAGGACAGACAGACAGACAGACAGGAGGACAGGAGGACAGACAGACAGACAGACAGACAGACAGACAGACAGACAGACAGACAGACAGACAGACAGACAGACAGACAGACAGACAGACAGACAGGAAGAAAGACACTGACGGACGGACAGACAGACAGACAGACAGACAGGCATATACGTAATGACAGACAGACAGGCATATACGTAAGGACAGACAGACAGACAGACAGACAGACAGACAGACAGACAGACAGACAGACAGACAGACAGACAGACAGACAGACAGACAGACAGACAGACAGACAGACAGACAGACATACAGACAGACAGACAGACAGACAGACAGACAGATACATAAGGACAGACAGACAGACAGACAGATACATAAGGACAGACAGAGATAGACATGAAGACACAGACAGAAAGATACATAAGGACAGACGGACGGACGGACAGAAAGACACAAACAGACAGACAGACAGACAGATACATAAGGACAGACAGACAGAGACAGACACAGACAGACAGACAGACAGACAGACAGACAGACAGACAGACAGACAGACAGACAGACAGATACATAAGGACAGACAGACAGAGACAGACACAGGCAGACTGAGACAGAGACACAGACAGAAATAAAGATACATAAGGACAGACAGACAGAAAGATACAAAAGGATGGACGGACAGACAGACACACCACAGTCAGGCCACCACAGTCAGGCCACCACAGTCAGGCCACCACAGTCAGGCCACCACAGTCAGGCCACCACAGTCAGGCCACCACAGGGTTGTGTCCCAAATGGCACCCTATTCCCTTTCTAGTACACTACATGACACCCTAATCCCTATATAGTGCACTACATGACACCCTATTCCCTATATAGTGCACTACATGACACCCTATTCCCTATCTAATTCACTACATGACACCCTATTCCCTATCTAATTCACTACATGACACCCTATTCCCTATCTACTGTCCTACTGTCCTCTTCTGTTCTCTACTGTTCTACTGTCCTACTGTCCTCTTCTGTTCTCTACTGTCCTACTGTCCTCTTCTGTTCTCTACTGTTCTACTGTTCTACTGTTCTACTGTGCTCTACTGTTCTGTTCTACTGTTCTACCGCCTCTCATAATAACACACCATTTCCAGACCCACTGACTAAACTTGAAACCCCCAGACATAAATTTCTCTCCTCTGACACAGCTGGCGTCAACAACGCAGACTCACCTGATAGCAGCAGAAATCATCAACTAGAGATAGATCTACTACGATGCACAACACATTCCTCTGTGGCTCTCAACTACTCCTGGCTGTCTCCCTGAGACAAAGAACACATTATGGGAGGAGAAACAGACACTCAACACTCCATCTGATTGGAGGAGGCAGGGGCTGGAGAACAGGGAGGTAGGAGGAGGCAGGGCTGGAGAACAGGGAGGTAGGAGGAGGCAGGGCTGGAGAACAGGGAGGTAGGAGGAGGCAGGGCTGGAGAACAGGGAGGTAGGAGGAGGCAGGGCTGGAGAACAGGGAGGTAGGAGGAGGCAGGGCTGGAGAACCGGGAGGTAGGAGGAGGCAGGGCTGGAGAACCGGGAGGTAGGAGGAGGCAGGGCTGGAGAACCGGGAGGTAGGAGGAGGCAGAGCAGGAGAATAGGGAGGTAGGAGGAGGCAGGGGCAGGGGCAGGAGAACAGGTAGGTAGGAGGAGGCAGAGCAGGAGAATAGGGAGGTAGGAGGAGGCAGAGCAGAAGAATAGGGAGGTATGCAGGTAGAACGGTGTCAGGTAGTTGAGGTGGTAGGTGGGGTCTATAGTGCAGGTAGAACTGTGTCAGGTAGAAGAGGTGATAGGTAGAACTGTGTCTGGTAGAAGAGGTGATGGGTGGGGTCTATAGTGCAGGTAGAACTGTGTCTGGTAGAAGAGGTGATGGGTAGAACTGTGTCTGGTAGAAGAGGTGATGGGTGGGGTCTATAGTGCAGGTAGAACTGTGTCTGGTAGAAGAGGTGATGGGTGGGGTCTATAGTGCAGGTAGAACTGTGTCTGGTAGAAGAGGTGATGGGTGGGGTCTATAGTGCAGGTAGAACTGTGTCTGGTAGAAGAGGTGATGGGTAGAACTGTGTCAGGTAGAAGAGGTGGTAGGTGGGGTCTATAGTGCAGGTAGAACTGTGTCTGGTAGAAGAGGTGATAGGTGGGGTCTATAGTGCAGGTAGAACTGTGTCAGGTAGAAGAGGTGGTGGGTGGGGTCTATAGTGCAGGTAGAACTGTGTCTGGTAGAAGAGGTGATGGGTGGGGTCTATAGTGCAGGTAGAACTGTGTCAGGTAGTAGTGGTGGTAGGTGGGGTCTATAGTGCAGGTAGAACTGTGTCAGGTAGTAGAGGTGGTAGGTGGGGTCTATAGTGCAGGTAGAACTGTGTCAGGTAGAAGAGGTGATGGGTGGGGTCTATAGTGCAGGTAGAACTGTGTCAGGTAGTAGAGGTGATGGGTGGGGTCTATAGTGCAGGTAGAACTGTGTCAGGTAGAAGAGGTGATGGGTGGGGTCTATAGTGCAGGTAGAACTGTGTCAGGTAGTAGAGGTGGTAGGTGGGGTCTATAGTGCAGGTAGAACTGTGTCAGGTAGAAGAGGTGATAGGTAGAACTGTGTCAGGTAGAAGAGGTGATGGGTGGGGTCTATAGTGCAGGTAGAACTGTGTCTGGTAGAAGAGGTGATGGGTGGGGTCTATAGTGCAGGTAGAACTGTGTCAGGTAGAAGAGGTGATAGGTAGAACTGTGTCAGGTAGAAGAGGTGATGGGTGGGGTCTATAGTGCAGGTAGAACTGTGTCTGGTAGAATAGGTGATGGGTGGGGTATATAGTGCAGGTAGAACTGTGTCAGGTAGAATAGGTGATAGGTAGAACTGTGTCAGGTAGTAGAGGTGATGGGTGGGGTCTATATTGCAGGTAGAACTGTGTCAGGTAGAATAGGTGATAGGTAGAACTGTGTCAGGTAGAAGAGGTGATGGGTGGGGTCTATAGTGCAGGTAGAACTGTGTCAGGTAGAATAGGTGATAGGTAGAACTGTGTCAGGTAGTAGAGGTGATGGGTGGGGTCTATAGTGCAGGTAGAACTGTGTCAGGTAGAAGAGGTGATAGGTAGAACTGTGTCAGGTAGAAGAGGTGATGGGTGGGGTCTATAGTGCAGGTAGAACTGTGTCAGGTAGTAGAGGTGGTAGGTGGGGTCTATAGTGCAGGTAGAACTGTGTCAGGTAGAAGAGGTGATAGGTAGAACTGTGTCAGGTAGAAGAGGTGATGGGTGGGGTCTATAGTGCAGGTAGAACTGTGTCAGGTAGAATAGGTGATGGGTGGGGTCTATAGTGCAGGTAGAACTGTGTCTGGTAGAATAGGTGATGGGTGGGGTATATAGTGCAGGTAGAACTGTGTCTGGTAGAAGAGGTGATGGGTGGGGTCTATAGTGCAGGTAGAACTGTGTCAGGTAGAAGAGGTGATAGGTAGAACTGTGTCTGGTAGTAGAGGTGATGGGTGGGGTCTATAGTGCAGGTAGAACTGTGTCAGTTAGAAGAGGTGATGGGTGGGGTCTATAGTGCAGGTAGAACTGTTACAGGTAGAAGAGGTGGTGGGTGGGGTCTATAGTGCAGGTAGAACTGTGTCTGGTAGAAGAGATGATGGGTGGGGTCTATAGTGCAGGTAGAACTGTGTCAGGTAGAAGAGGTGGTGGGTGGGGTCTATAGTGCAGGTAGAACTGTGTCAGGTAGAAGAGGTGATGGGTGGGGTCTATAGTGCAGGTAGAACTGTGTCAGGTAGTAGAGGTGGTAGGTGGGGTCTATAGTGCAGGTAGAACTGTGTCAGGTAGAAGAGGTGATGGGTGGGGTCTATAGTGCAGGTAGAACTGTGTCTGGTAGAAGAGGTGGTAGGTGGGGTCTATAGTGCAGGTAGAACTGTGTCTGGTAGAAGAGGTGATAGGTAGAACTGTGTCTGGTAGAAGAGGTGATGGGTGGGGTCTATAGTGCAGGTAGAACTGTGTCAGGTAGTAGTGGTGGTAGGTGGGGTCTATAGTGCAGGTAGAACTGTGTCAGGTAGTAGAGGTGGTAGGTGGGGTCTATAGTGCAGGTAGAACTGTGTCTGGTAGAAGAGGTGGTAGGTGGGGTCTATAGTGCAGGTAGAACTGTGTCAGGTAGAAGAGGTGATGGGTGGGGTCTATAGTGCAGGTAGAACTGTGTCAGGTAGTAGAGGTGATGGGTGGGGTCTATAGTGCAGGTAGAACTGTGTCTGGTAGAAGAGGTGATGGGTAGAACTGTGTCAGGTAGAAGAGGTGATGGGTGGGGTCTATAGTGCAGGTAGAAATGTGTCTAGTAGAAGAGGTGATGGGTAGAACTGTGTCTGGTAGAAGAGGTGATGGGTGGGGTCTATAGTGCAGGTAGAACTGTGTCTGGTAGAAGAGGTGATGGGTGGGGTCTATAGTGCAGGTAGAACTGTGTCAGGTAGAAGAGGTGATGGGTAGAACTGTGTCAGGTAGAAGAGGTGGTGGGTGGTGTCTATAGTGCAGGTAGAACTGTGTCTGGTAGAAGAGGTGATGGGTGGGGTCTATAGTGCAGGTAGAACTGTGTCAGGTAGAAGAGATGATGGGTAGAACTGTGTCAGGTAGAAGAGGTGATGGGTGGTGTCTATAGTGCAGGTAGAAATGTGTCTGGTAGAAGAGGTGATGGGTGGGGTCTATAGTGCAGGTAGAACTGTGTCAGGTAGAAGTGTCAGGTAGAAGAGGTGATGGGTGGGGTCTATAGTGCAGGTAGAACTGTGTCAGGTAGAAGAGGTGATGGGTGGGGTCTATAGTGCAGGTAGAACTGTGTCAGGTAGAAGAGGTGATGGGTGGGGTCTATAGTGCAGGTAGAACTGTGTCAGGTAGAAGAGGTGATGGGTAGAACTGTGTCAGGTAGTAGAGGTGATGGGTGGGGTCTATAGTGCAGGTAGAACTGTGTCAGGTAGAAGAGGTGAAGAGGTGATGGGTGGGGTCTATAGTGCAGGTAGAACTGTGTCAGGTAGAAGAGGTGATGGGTGGGGTCTATAGTGCAGGTAGAACTGTGTCTGGTAGTAGAGGTGATGGGTGGGGTCTATAGTGCAGGTAGAACTGTGTCTGGTAGAAGAGGTGATAGGTAGAACTGTGTCTGGTAGAAGAGGTGATGGGTGGGGTCTATAGTGCAGGTAGAACTGTGTCAGGTAGAAGAGGTGATAGGTAGAACTGTGTCTGGTAGTAGAGGTGATGGGTGGGGTCTATAGTGCAGGTAGAACTGTGTCTGGTAGAAGAGGTGGTAGGTGGGGTCTATAGTGCAGGTAGAACTGTGTCAGGTAGAAGAGGTGATAGGTAGAACTGTGTCTGGTAGAAGAGGTGATGGGTGGGGTCTATAGTGCAGGTAGAACTGTGTCAGGTAGAAGAGGTGATGGGTAGAACTGTGTCAGGTAGAAGAGGTGATGGGTGGGGTCTATATTGCAGGTAGAACTGTGTCAGGTAGAAGAGGTGATAGGTAGAACTGTGTCTGGTAGAAGAGGAGATGGGTGGGGTCTATAGTGCAGGTAGAACTGTGTCTGGTAGAAGAGGTGATGGGTAGAACTGTGTCTGGTAGAAGATGTGATGGGTGGGGTCTATAGTGCAGGTAGAACTGTGTCTGGTAGAAGAGGTGATAGGTAGAACTGTGTCTGGTAGAAGAGGAGATGGGTGGGGTCTATAGTGCAGGTAGAACTGTGTCTGGTAGAAGAGGTGATGGGTAGAACTGTGTCTGGTAGAAGATGTGATGGGTGTGGGTCCAGATGGGACAGTACACATCAGCTTGATAAACTGCAATAAGCATTTCATAGGACATAAAACACAATGTCTCTGACCATAAAGTGATTGTCATAACCTTGACTTTCCCATTACATACCGTCTCTAACACTCTCCAGTACTCATACTGCTATAAAAACCAAGGCAAGACAACGTTGTAAAACTCTTACATATTGAAATGAGTATAATGACTGATATAATACGCTGTGACAGGAAACCCTATTCACTACGTAGTGCCCTACGGTTGACCAGAGCCCCAAGGGGCCTGGTCAAAACTAGTGCACTATATAGGGGATAGGATGCCATTCAGGACATGGGTTTATGGTTCCTCAGGAGAACATGGTTCTGTTAGGAACATATATTATAACTACTGTTATATGGAGTGGGGTTTATGGTTCCCTCAGGAGAACATGGTTCTGTTAGGAACATATATTATGACTACTGTTATATGGAGTGGGGTTTATGGTTCCCTCAGGAGAACATGGTTCTGTTAGGAACATATATTATGACTACTGTTATATGGAGTGGGGTTTATGGTTCCCTCAGGAGAACATGGTTCTGTTAGGAACATATATTATGACTACTGTTATATGGAGTGGGGTTTATGGTTCCCTCTGGAGAACATGGTTCTGTTAGGAACATATTTTATGACTACATGACTGTTATATGGAGTGGGGTTTATGGTTTCCTCAGGAGAACATGGTTCTGTTAGGAACATATATTATGACTACTGGTATATGGAGTGGGGTTTATGGTTCCCTCAGGAGAACATGGTTCTGTTAGGAACATATATTATGACTAGTGTTATATGGAGTGGGATTTATGGTTTCCTCAGGAGAACATGGTTCTGTTAGGAACATATATTATGACTACTGGTATATGGAGTGGGGTTTATGGTTCCCTCTGGAGAACATGGTTCTGTTAGGAACATATATTATGACTACTGGTATATGGAGTGGGGTTTATGGTTCCCTCTGGAGAACATGGTTCTGTTAGGAACATATATTATGACTACTGGTATATGGAGTGGGGTTTATGGTTCCCTCTGGAGAACATGGTTCTGTTAGGAACATATATTATGACTACTGTTATATGGAGTGGGGTTTATGGTTCCCTCAGGAGAACATGGTTCTGTTAGGAACATATATTATGACTACTGTTATATGGAGTGGGGTTTATGGTTCCCTCTGGAGAACATGGTTCTGTTAGGAACATATTTTATAACTACATGACTGTTATATGGAGTGGGGTTTATGGTTTCCTCAGGAGAACATGGTTCTGTTAGGAACATATATTATGACTACTGGTTTATGGAGTAGGGTTTATGGTTTCCTCAGGAGAATATGGTTCTGTTAGGAACATATATTATGACTACTGTTATATGGAGTGGGGTTTATGGTTTCCTCAGGAGAACATGGTTCTGGTAGGAACATATATTATGACTACTGTTATATGGAGTGGGGTTTATGGTTCCCTCAGGAGAACATGGTTCTGTTAGGAACATATATTATGACTACTGTTATAAGGAGTGGGGTTTATGGTTTCCTCAGGAGAACATGGTTCTGTTAGGAACATATATTATGACTACTGGTATATGGAGTGGGGTTTATGGTTCCCTCTGGAGAACATGGTTATGTTAGGAACATATATTATGACTACTGTTATATGGAGTGGGGTTTATGGTTCCCTCTCTAGAGAACATGGTTCTGTTAGGAACATATATTATGACTAGTGTTATATGGAGTGGGGTTTATGGTTCCCTCAGGAGAACATGGTTCTGTTAGGAACATATATTATGACTACTGTTATATGGAGTGGGGTTTATGGTTCCCTCTGGAGAACATGGTTCTGTTAGGAACATATATTATGACTACTGGTATATGGAGTGGGGTTTATGGTTCCCTCAGGAGAACATGGTTCTGTTAGGAACATATATTATGACTACTGTTATATGGAGTGGGGTTTATGGTTCCCTCAGGAGAACATGGTTCTGTTAGGAACATATATTATGACTACTGTTATATGGAGTGGGGTTTATGGTTCCCTCAGGAGAACATGGTTCTGTTAGGAACATATATTATGACTACTGTTATATGGAGTGGGGTTTATGGTTCCCTCTGGAGAACATGGTTCTGTTAGGAACATATATTATGACTACTGTTATATGGAGTGGGGTTTATGGTTCCCTCAGGAGAACATGGTTCTGTTAGGAACATATATTATGACTACTGTTATATGGAGTGGGGTTTATGGTTCCCTCTATAGAGAACATGGTTCTGTTAGGAACATATATTATGACTAGTGTTATATGGAGTGGGGTTTATGGTTCCCACAGGAGAACATGGTTCTGTTAGGAACATATATTATGACTACTGTTATATGGAGTGGGGTTTATGGTTCCCTCTGGAGAACATGGTTCTGTTAGGAACATATATTATGACTACTGGTATATGGAGTGGGGTTTATGGTTCCCTCAGGAGAACATGGTTCTGTTAGGAACATATATTATGACTACTGTTATATGGAGTGGGGTTTATGGTTCCCTCAGGAGAACATGGTTCTGTTAGGAACATATATTATGACTACTGTTATATGGAGTGGGGTTTATGGTTCCCTCAGGAGAACATGGTTCTGTTAGGAACATATATTATGACTACTGTTATATGGAGTGGGGTTCATGGTTCCCTCTGGAGAACATGGTTCTGTTAGGAACATATATTATGACTACTGTTATATGGAGTGGGGTTTATGGCTCCCTCTGGAGAACATGGTTCTGTTAGGAACATATATTATGACTACTGTAATATGGAGTGGGGTTTTTGGTTCCCTCAGGAGAACATGGTTCTGTTAGGAACATATATTATGACTAGTGTTATATGGAGTGGGGTTTATGGTTCCCTCAGGAGAACATGGTTCTGTTAGGAACGTATATTATGACTACTGTTATATGGAGTGGGGTTTATGGTTCCCTCTGGAGAACATGGTTCTGTTAGGAACATATATTATGACTACTGTTATATGGAGTGGGGTTTATGGTTCCCTCAGGAGAACATGGTTCTGTTAGGAACATATATTATGACTACTGTAATATGGAGTGGGGTTTATGGTCCCTCAGGAGAACATGGTTCTATTAGGAACATATATTATGACTACTGTTATATGGAGTGGGGTTTATGGTTCCCTCTGGAGAACATGGTTCTGTTAGGAACAAATATTATGACTACTGTTATATGGAGTGGGGTTTATGGTTCCTCAGGAGAACATGGTTCTGTTAGGAACATATATTATGACTAGTGTTATATGGAGTGGGGTTTATGGTTCCCTCAGGAGAACATGGTTCTGTTAGGAACATATATTATGACTACTGTTATATGGAGTGGGGTTTATGGTTCCCTCTGGAGAACATGGTTCTGTTAGGAACATATATTATGACTACTGGTATATGGAGTGGGGTTTATGGTTCCCTCAGGAGAACATGGTTCTGTTAGGAACATATATTATGACTACTGTTATATGGAGTGGGGTTTATGGTTCCCTCAGGAGAACATGGTTCTGTTAGGAACATATATTATGACTACTGTTATATGGAGTGGGGTTTATGGTTCCCTCAGGAGAACATGGTTCTGTTAGGAACATATATTATGACTACTGTTGTATGTAGTGGGGTTCACGGTTCCCTCTGGAGAACATGGTTCTGTTAGGAACATATATTATGACTACTGTTATATGGAGTGGGGTTTATGGTTCCCTCTGGAGAACATGGTTCTGTTAGGAACATATATTATGACTACTGTAATATGGAGTGGGGTTTCTGGTTCCCTCAGGAGAACATGGTTCTGTTAGGAACATATATTATGACTACTGTTATATGGATTGGGGTTTATGGTTCCCTCTGGAGAACATGGTTCTGTTAGGAACATATATTATGACTACTGGTATATGGAGTGGGGTTTATGGTTCCCTCAGGAGAACATGGTTCTGTTAGGAACATATATTATGACTACTGTTATATGGAGTGGGGTTTATGGTTCCCTCTATAGAGAACATGGTTCTGTTAGGAACATATATTATGACTACTGTTATATGGAGTGGGGTTCATGGTTCCCTCTGGAGAACATGGTTCTGTTAGGAACATATATTATGACTACTGTTATATGGAGTGGGGTTTATGGTTCCCTCTGGAGAACATGGTTCTGTTAGGAACATATATTATGACTACTGTAATATGGAGTGGGGTTTCTGGTTCCCTCAGGAGAACATGGTTCTGTTAGGAACATATATTATGACTACTGTTATATGGAGTGGGGTTTATGGTTCCCTCTGGAGAACATGGTTCTGTTAGAAACATATATTATGACTAGTGTTATATGGAGTGGGGTTTATGGTTCCCTCAGGAGAACATGGTTCTGTTAGGAACATATATTATGACTACTGTTATATGGAGTGGGGTTTATGGTCCCTCAGGAGAACATGGTTCTATTAGGAACATATATTATGACTACTGTTAAATGGAGTGGGGTTTATGGTTCCCTCAGGAGAACATGGTTCTGTTAGGGACATATATTGTGACTACTGTTATATGGAGTGGGATTTATGGTTTCCTCAGGAGAACATGGTTCTGTTAGGAACATATATTATGACTACTGTTAAATGGAGTGGGGTTTATGGTTCCTCAGGAGAACATGGTTCTGTTAGGAACATATATTATGACTACTGTTATATGGAGTGGGGTTTATGGTTCCTCAGGAGAAGATGGTTCTGTTAGGAACATATATTACGACCACATGACTGTTATATGGAGTGGGGTTTATGGTTCCCTCAGGAGAACATGGTTCTGTTAGGAACATATATTATGACTACTGTTACATGGAGTGGGGTTTATGGTTTCCTCAGGAGAACATGGTTCTGTTAGGAACATATATTATGACTACTGTTATATGGAGTGGGGTTTATGGTTTCCTCAGGAGAATATGGTTCTGTTAGGAACATATATTATGACTACTGTTATATGGAGTGGGGTTTATGGTTCCCTCAGGAGAACATGGTTCTGTTAGGAACATATATTATGACTACTGTTATATGGAGTGGGGTTTATGGTCCCTCAGGAGAACATGGTTCTGTTAGGAACATATATATTGACTACTGCTATATGGAGTGGGGTTTATGGTCCCCTCATGAGAACATGGTTCTGTTAGGAACAAAAATTATGACTACTGTTATATGGAGTGGGGTTTATGGTCCCTCAGGAGAACATGGTTCTGTTAGGATCATATATTATGACTACTGTTATATGGAGTGGGGTTTATGGTACCCTCAGGAGAACATGGTTCTGTTAGGAACATATATTTTGACTACTGTTATATGGAGTGGGGTTTATGGTCCCCTCATGAGAACGTGGTTCTATTAGGATCATATATTACGACCACATGACTGTTATATGGAGTGGGGTTTATGGTTCCCTCAGGAGAACATGGTTCTGTTAGGAACATATATTATGACTACTGTTATACGGAGTGGGGTTTATGGTCCCCTCATGAGAACATGGTTCTATTAGGAACATATATTACGACCACATGACTGTTATATGGAGTGGGGTTTATGGTCCCTCAGGAGAACATGGTTCTGTTAGGAACATATAGTATGAATACTGTTATATGGAGTGGGGTTTATGGTTCCCTCAGAAGAACATGGTTCTGTTTGGAACATATATTATGACTACTGTTTTATGGATTGGGGTTTATGGTCCCTCAGGAGAACATGGTTCTGTTAGGAACATATATTATGACTACTGTTATATGGAGTGGGGTTTATGGTTTCCTCAGGAGAAGATGGTTCTGTTAGGAACATATATTATGACTACTGTTATATGGAGTGGGGTTTATGGTTCCCTCAGGAGAACATGGTTCTGTTAGGAACATATATTATGACTACTGTTATATGGAGTGGGGTTTATGGTTCCCTCAGGAGAACATGGTTCTGTTAGGATCATATATTATGACTACTGTTATATGGAGTGGGGTTTATGGTTCCTCAGGAGAAGATGGTTCTGTTAGGAACATATATTATGACTACTGTTATATGGAGTGGGGTTTATGGTTCCTCAGGAGAAGATGGTTCTGTTAGGAACATATATTTTGACTACTGTTATATGGAGTGGGGTTTATGGTTCCCTCAGGAGAACATGGTTCTGTTAGGAACATATATTATGACTACATGACTGTTATATGGAGTGGGGTTTACGGTTCCCTCAGGAGAACATGGTTCTGTTAGGAAGATATATTATGACTACATGACTGTTATATGGAGTGGGGTTTATGGTTCCCTCTGGAGAACATGGTTCTGTTAGGAACATATATTATGACTACTGTTTTATGGATTTTGGTTTATGGTCCCTCAGGAGAACATGGTTCTGTTAGGAACATATATTATGATTACTGTTATATGGAGTGGGGTTTATGGTTCCTCAGGAGAACATGGTTCTGTTAGGAACATATATTACGACCACATGACTGTTATATGGAGTGGGGTTTATGGTTCCCTCAGGAGAACATGGTTCTGTTAGGAACATATATTATGACCACTGTTATATGGATTGGGGTTTATGGTTTCCTCAGGAGAACATGGTTCTGTTAGGAACATATATTATGACTACTGTTATATGTAGTGGGGTTTATGGTTCCCTCAGGAGAACATGGTTCTGTTAGGAACATATATTATGACTACTGTTATATGGAGTGGGGTTTATAGTTCCCTCAGGAGAACATGGTTCTGTTAGGATCATATATTATGACTACTGTTATATGGAGTCGGGTTTATGGTTCCTCAGGAGAAGATGGTTCTGTTAGGAACATATATTTTGACTACTGTTATATGGAGTGGGGTTTATGGTTCCTCAGGAGAAGATTGTTCTGTTAGGAACATATATTATGAGTACTGTTATATGGAGTGGGGTTTATGGTTCCCTCAGGAGAACATGGTTCTGTTAGGAACATATATTATGACTACATGACTGTTATATGGAGTGGGGTTTATGGTTCCCTCAGGAGAACATGGTTCTGTTAGGAACATATATTATGACTACATGACTGTTATATGGAGTGGGGTTTATGGTTCCCTCAGGAGAACATGGTTCTGTTAGGAACATATAATATGACTACTGTTATATGGAGTGGGGTTTATGGTTCCCTCAGGAGAACATGGTTCTGTTAGGAACATATATTATGACTAGTGTTATATGGAGTGGGGTTTATGGTTCCCTCAGGAGAACATGGTTCTGTTAGGATCATATATTTTGACCACATGACTGTTTAGCTAACATAACTATTTCAAGAGAACTAAAAACATACTTTAAAAGAAATTAATAGCATATAGATTTATTCTGATAAAGTCATTGAAATGAATAGATTATATAGACTCTTATTCTGATAAAGGCATTGAAATGAATATATTATATAGACTCTTATTATGGTAAAGGCATTGAAATGAATAGATTATATAGACTCTTATTCTGATAAAGGCATTGAAATTAATAGATTATATAGACTCTTATTCTGGTAAAGTCATTGAAATTAATAGATTATATAGACTCTTGTTCTGATAAAGTCATTGAAATGAATAGATTATATAGACTCTTATTATGGTAAAGTCATTGAAATTAATAGATTATATAGACTCTTGTTCTGATAAAGTCATTGAAATTAATAGATTATACATACTCTTATTCTGATAAAGGGATTGAAATTAATAGATTATATATACTCTTATTCTGATAAAGGCATTGAAATGAATAGCATGTAGACTATATTCTGAGATTATGGTGCCCTGTACAGTGCATTCAGAAAGTATTCAGACCCTTTGACTTTTTCCACATTTTGTTACGTTGCCATCTTGTTCTAAAATGTATTAAATAAATAAAAATCTACACCAAATACCCCATAATGACAAATGTATACCAATAAAAACAAACCGAAATACTTATTTAAATAATCATTCAAACACTTTGCTATGATACTCAATATTGAGCTCAGGTGGATCCTGTTTCCATTGATCATCCTTGAGATGTTTCTACAACTTGATTGGACTCCACCTGTGGTAAATTCAACTGATTGGACATGATTTGGAAAGGCACACACCTGTCTATATAAGGTCCCACAGTTGACAGTGCATGTTCGAGCAAAAAAACAATCCATGAGGTTGAAGGAATGGTCTCTACAGGGCCGAGACAGGATTGTGTCGAGGCACAGATCTGCGGAAGGGTACCAATGTTGTTCAGCAGCATTGAAGGGTCCCAAGAACACAGTGGCCTCCATCATTCTTAAATGGAAGAAGTTTGGAACCACCAAGACTCTTCCTAGAGCTGGCCGCCCGGCCAAACTGAGCAATCGGGGGAGAAGGGCCTTGGTCAGGGAGGTGACCAAGCACCTGATGGTCACTCTGACAGAGCTCTGGACTTCCTCTGTTGAGATGGGAGAACCTTCCAGAAGGACAACCATCTCTGCAGCACTCCACCATTCAGGCCTTTATGGTGGAGTGGCCCGACGGAAGCCACTCCTCAGTAAGGCACATGACAGCCCACTTGGAGTTTGCCAAAAGGCAACTAAAGGACATTCAGCTAACGAGAAACAAGATTCCCTGGTCTGATGAAACCAAGATTGAACTCTTTGGCCTGACTGCCAAGCGTCACTTCTGGAGGAAACCTGGCACCATCCCTACGGTGAAGCATGGTGGTGGCAGCATCATGCTGTGGGGATGTTTTTCAGTGGCAGGGACTGGGAGACTAGTCAGGATCAAGGCAAAGATGAACGGAGCAAAGTACAAAGAGATCCTTGATGAAAACCTGCTTCAGAGCACCCAGGACCTCAGACTGTGGTGAAGGTTCACCTTCCAACAGGACAACAACCCTAAGCACACAGCCAAGATAATGCAGGAGTGGCTTCGGGACAAGTCTCTGAATGTTCTTGAGTGGCCCAGCCATAGCCCGGACTTGAACCCGATTGAACATCTCGGGAGAGACCTGAAAATAGCTGTGCAGCATTGCTCCACATCCAACCTGACAGAGGATGAGAGGATCTGTAGACAATAATGGGAGAAAATCCCCAAATAGAGGTGTGCCAAGCTTGTAGCGTCATAACCTGGCTATCATAAGGTAAATGCACCAATTTGTAAGTCGCTCTGGATAAGAGCGTCTGCTAAATGACTTAAATGTAAATGTAAATAACCCAAGAAGTCGCGAGGCTGTAATCTCTGACAAAGGTCCTTCAACAAAGTACTGAGTAAAGGGTCTGAATACTTGCGTGAATGTGATACATTTTATAAAAAGAAAAATAAATGTTTTTGCTTCATCATTATTGTGTGTAGATTGACAAGAGAAAAAAACGATTCAATACACTTTAGTGTAAGTGTCACGTTCTGACCTTAGTTCCTTTTTTATGTCTCTATTTTGGATTGTTCAGGGCGTCAGTTGGGGTGAGCATTCTATGTTTTGTTCTATGTTTTGTATTTCTGTGTTTGGCCTGGTATGGTTCCCAATCAGAGGCAGCTGTCAATCGTTATCTCTGATTGAGAACCATACTTAGGTAGCCCGTTCCCACCTGTGTTTGTGAGTAGTTGTTTCCTGTTTTGTGTTGTGTCACCTGATAGGACTGTTTCGTTTTTTCGTTGTTTGACCTTTGTTATTTTGTATTCAGTGTTCAGTTTATTAAATTTAACATGGACACGTACCACGCTGCATTTTGGTCCGATCCTTCCTATTCCTCATCAGACGAGGACGACTAGCAAAATGTGAACAAGGGTTCTCAATACTTTTTGCACTGTATATATATTTTTGTGAATAGGGGGGCGCTGTTTTCACTTTGGAAAATTGTGCCAAAATTAAATGGCCTCGTACTCTGTTCTAGATCATACAATATGATATTATTATTACTATTGGATAGAAAACACTCTGAAGTTTCTAAAACTGTTTGAATTATATCTGTGAGTAAAACAGAACTAATTTGGCAGCAAACTTCCATACAGGAAGTGAAAAATCTGAAAACGAGGCCCTGTTTCAGGGCCTGTGTCACGCCCTGGCCTTAGTATTCTTTGTTTTCTTTATTATTTTAGTTAGGTCAGGGTGTGACATGGGGAATGTATGTGTTTTTGTAGTGTCTAGGGTGGTTGTAAGGTTTAGGGGGTTTATTAGAGTAGTTGGGTTTATGTTTAGTATAGTAGTCTAGCTGTGTCTATGTTTGAGTGTAGGTATCTAGGAAAGTCTATGGTTGCCTGAATTGGGTCTCAATTAGAGACAGCTGGTTATTGTTGTCTCTGATTGGGAGCCATATTTAAGGCAACCATAGGCTTTAGCTGTTTGTGGGGAATTGTCTATGTTGAACGTTTGTAGCCTGTGTGTGTGCACTACGTTTATAGCTTCACGGTCGTTTGTTGTTTTGTATAGTTTGTATAAGTGTTTCGTTTCGTGTTCATCTTCGTGGTTCTAATAAAAGAAGATGTATTCATATCCCGCTGCGCCTTGGTCCTCTCTCAGTCCCTTTGACGATCGTGACAGAATTCCCCACCAACAAAGGATCAAGCAGCGGTGTAACGGGAGAAAACAACAGGACCCACCTACACAGGATTTCTGGACATGGGAGGAAATACTGGACGGTAAAGGGCCATGGGCTCAACATGGAGAATATCGCCGCCCTCGTGAAGAGCTGGAGGCAGCTAAAGCCGAGAGGCGGCGGGATGAGGAGGCAGCACGGAAACAGGAGAAGGATCTGGGATACACTACGTGGGAAGAGATCGACAGATGGGCGATCGACCCTAAGAGAGTGCCGGAGCCCGCCTGGGATTCTCTGGCACAGTGCGAGGAGGGATACCGGCGAATGGAGGCAGCACGGCGAAACGGTAGGAAGCCCAAGAGACATCCCCAAAAAATTCTTGGGGGGGGACATTTGGAGCAGTCGGCAAAGTTGAGGGGTGAGTCTGAGATTGTCGAGGATTTATTGGACAGATTGGAGGAGAGTGAACGAAGGGGAGATTATGAGACATTCGAGGAGTTGTTGACGAAATTGGAGGAGAGTGAAGAGAGAGAGCTGTTGATTTGGCAGAGTATGCATGGCATTCTCCCTGAGGAGCGTGTTAGCTGTCCGATGCCACCTGTGTCAGTTCCTCGTACTCAGCCTGAAACTTGTGTTAAAGTTCCGGAAGATTTGATGCCGGCTATACACACCAGGTCTCCAGTACATCTTTACAACCCGGTGTGTCCTGTTCCTGCTTCTTGCACTCATCCTGAGATGCGTGTCCCCAGCCCGGTACCACCAGCTCCGGTACCACGCACTAGGTCTAATATTCGTCTTCAGAGCCCTGTACGCACTGTTCCTCCTCCACGTACTAGCCCTATGGTGCGTGTCTCCAGTCCGGTACCACGCACCAAGCTTCCTGTGTGTCAACAGAGCCCTGTTCCTCCGCCACGCACTAACCCTGTGGTGCGTGTCTCCAGCCCATTACCACCAGTGCCTACACCACGCACCAAGCCTCCTGTGTGTCTCCAGGCTCCAGTATGCCCTGTTCCTCCTCCCCGCACTAGCCCTGAGATGCGTGTCCCCAGCCCGGTACCACCAGTTCCGGCACCACGCACTAGGCCAAATGTGCGTCTCCAGGGTCCAGTATGCACTGTTCCTTCTCCCCGTACTGTAGGAGTAGGTGACATATGTGGGTAGATATCACACTGTTGGACAGTAGACAGGAGTATACTGGAAGGTAGTATAAGAGAGCAGATGTGAGTGCATTTGCCATTCTGGTAAATACAGGAAACCAAAGATTAGCAGATGGTGTAGTAGTGTAGTGGTAACATAAGATACATGGATAAAATATAAATATAAAAGATAGCTGAACATTAAAGTAACGAACCACATGTTAACATGGGTCATGGGACCGTGGTGATGGAGGTCTACTAAGGGACGTTCTGACCCTCTGACCCTTGTAGATTCTCCATTGTGCTGACATACATGTCAGACAGAGTGGCGCCTAAAAGCAATTGGACACTAGACATATGGTCTGACAATTCTATTACAAACATACATGTCAGACAGAGTGACGCCTAGAGGTAATTGGACACACTGGGATAGAGGGTCCAGCCACTATTATAAACAAATTGAAAGCAGATGGTGGTGAATGACTTCATAGGGGACGGACAATACTATGTGTGTATAAATAGAGTAGCTGGAGTTCTGAGAAAGTGTGTGTTCCGCGGGGTGTGTTCCGCGGGGTGTGTTCCGCGGGGACATGCCAGTGGGCTGTACAGTTGTAATAAAGAGCATGTTTGATTTTAAAAGTTCTGGTAAGCGTTGTATTTGAAAATGATTTTCCACGACAGTACTCGCCCTGATGTGCGTGCCCTCAGCCCGGTACCACCAGTGCCGGTACCACGCACCAGGCCTATAGTACGCTTTGAGAGTTCAGTGTGCCCTGTTGTTGTTCCCCGCACTAGCCTGAAGGTGCGTGTCCTTAGCCCGGTGCCTCCAGTTCCGGCACCACGCACCAGGCCTACAGTGCGTCTCAGCCGGCCTGAACTGCCCGCCTGCCCTACGCCGTCTGAACTGTCCGTCTGTCAAGCGCCGCATGAACTGCCCGTCTGTATTGAGCCTTCAAAGCCGCCCGTCTGCCATGAGCCTGCAAAGCCGCCCGTCTGCCATGAGCCTACAGAGCCGTCCGCCAGACAGGAGCCGCTAGAGCCTTCCGCCAGACAGGAGCCGCTAGAGCCTTCCGCCAGACAAGAGCCGCTAGAGCCTTCCGCCAGATAGGAGCAGCCAAAGCCTTCCGCCAGACCGGATCAGCCAGAGCCTTCCGCCAGACCGGTTCAGCCAGAGCCATCCGTCTCCGCAGCGCCATCTGAGCCATCCGTCTCCGCAGCGCCATCTGAGCCATCCGTCTCCCCAGCGCCGTCTGAGCCATCCGTCTGCCCAGTGCCGTCTGAGCCATCCGTCTGTCCCGAGCCATTAGAGCCGCCCGTCTGTCCCGAGCCGTCAGAGCCGTTCGTCAGTCAGGAGCCGCTAGAGCCATTCGTCAGACAGGATCTGCCAGAGCCGCCAACCAGACAGGATCTGCCAGAGCCGCCAACCAGACAGGATCTGCCAGAGCCGCCAACCAGACAGGATCTGCCAGAGCCGCCAACCAGACAGGATCTGCCAGAGCCGCCAACCAGACAGGATCTGCCAGAGCCGCCGACCAGACAGGATCTGCCAGAGCCTCCGACCAGACAGGATCTGCCAGAGCCGCCGACCAGACAGGATCTGCCAGAGCCGCCAACCAGACAGGATCTGCCAGAGCCGTCAGCCAGCCATGAGCGTCCAGAGCCGTCAGCCAGCCATGAGCGTCCAGAGCCGTCAGCCAGCCATGAGCGTCCAGAGCCGTCAGCCAGCCATGAGCGTCCAGAGCCGTCAACGAGCCATGACCAGCCAGAGCCGTCAGCGAGCCATGACCAGCCAGAACCGTCAGCGAGCCATGACCAGCCAGAGCCGTCAGCGAGCCATGACCAGCCAGAGCCGTCAGCGAGCCATGACCAGCCAGAGCCGTCAGCGAGCCATGAGCAGCCAGAGCCGTCAGCCAGCCATGAGCAGCCAGATCCGTCAGCCAGCCATGAGCAGCCAGATCCGTCAGCCAGCCATGAGCAGCCAGATCCGTCAGCCAGCCATGAGCAGCCAGATCCGTCAGCCAGCCATGAGCAGCCAGATCCGTCAGCCAGCCATGAGCAGCCAGATCCGTCAGCCAGCCATGAGCAGCCAGATCCGTCAGCCAGCCATGAGCAGCCAGATCCGCCAGAGCCGTCATCCAGCCAGGATCAGCTAGAGCCGTCATCCAGCCAGGATCCGCCAGAGCCGTCATCCAGCCAGGATCCGCCAGAGCCGTCCAGCCAGGATTCGCCAGAGCCGTCCAGCCAGGATTCGCCAGAGCCAGCCAGCCAGGATCCGCCAAAGCCAGCCAGCCAGGTGCTGCCCTTCAGTCCGGTGCTGCCCTTCAGTCCGGTGCTGTCCCTCAGTCCGGAGCTGCCGTCCCTCAGTCCGGAGCTGCCCCTTATCCTGGTGCTGCTCCTTATCCTGGTGCTGTCCCTCATCCTGGTGCTGCCCCTTATCCTGGTGCTGCCCCTTAGTCCGGTGCTGCCCCTTAGTCCGGTGCTGCCACTTAGTCTGGTGCTGCCCCTTATCCCGGTGCTGCCCCTAAGTCCGGTGCTGCCCCTAAGTCCGGTGCTGCCCCTAAGTCCGGTGCTGCCCCTAAGTCCGGTGCTGCCCCTAAGTCCGGTGCTGCCCCTAAGTCCGGTGCTGCCCCTAAGTCCGGTGCTGCCCCTAAGTCCGGTGCTGCCCCTAAGTCCGGTGCTGCCCCTAAGTCCGGTGCTGTCCCTTAGTCCGGTGCTGCCCCTTAGTCCGGTGCTGCCCCTTAATCCAGTGGGGTTAATGTGGAGGGTGGCCATTTGGAGGAGGCTACGTAAGCAGGTAGTGACTATGGTGGGGTGGGGACCACGACCAGTGCCGGAGCCGCCGCCGTGGACGGACGCCCACCCAGACCCTCCCCTAGACTAGGTGCTGGTGCGCCCGGAGTTCGCACCTTAAGGGGGGGGTTATGTCACGCCCTGGCCTTAGTATTCTTTGTTTTCTTTATTATTTTAGTTAGGTCAGGGTGTGACATGGGGAATGTATGTGTTTTTGTAGTGTCTAGGGTGGTTGTAAGGTTTAGGGGGTTTATTAGAGTAGTTGGGTTTATGTTTAGTATAGTAGTCTAGCTGTGTCTATGTTTGAGTGTAGGTATCTAGGAAAGTCTATGGTTGCCTGAATTGGGTCTCAATTAGAGACAGCTGGTTATTGTTGTCTCTGATTGGGAGCCATATTTAAGGCAACCATAGGCTTTAGCTGTTTGTGGGGAATTGTCTATGTTGAACGTTTGTAGCCTGTGTGTGTGCACTACGTTTATAGCTTCACGGTCGTTTGTTGTTTTGTATAGTTTGTCTAAGTGTTTCGTTTCGTGTTCATCTTCGTGGTTCTAATAAAAGAAGATGTATTCATATCCCGCTGCGCCTTGGTCCTCTCTCTCTCCTATTGACGATCGTGACAGCCTGCCTATTCAACTGGCTTTTATTTATTGATATGTATGCACTTCATACGCCTTCCACTAGATGTCAACAGGCAGTAGAAGGTTGAATGGGGTGTCTAGCTTGATGTGAGGCCGAATAAGAGCTTTTGGAGTGACAGGTCCGGTATTTTGTCAGTTTTCGACGGCGCGCGGGGGAACTCGACATTGTCTTCTGAAGAGCGTTCGGTATACACGGCGAATTGCTCCGGCTCTGATTTTATTTGATACATATGAGAAAAACCGAGTTTGATCAGTTTATTCAACGTTTATTGGGACTTTTGGAATTTTCCGTTCTTTGCGCCAAGAGATGATGGACACGTGCGCTCCACAATGCTAGCCAAGGTTGCTAATTCGACAGAAGAAATGGACATTCTAAAACCAAACAACGATTTATTCTGGAAATAGGACTCCTTGCACTGCATTCTGATGGAAGCTCAGCAGAAGTAAGACACAATTTATGATGTTATTTCGTATTTCTGTGGACTATGTTCACTCCAGGGGGTAGAATATGTGAGCGCTGTCTCACAATAATGCATTTTGTATGTTGTAGTAAAGTTATTTTTAAAAATCTAACACAGCGGTTGCATTAAGGACCAGTGTATCTTTAATTTGCTGTACAACATGTATTTTTTAGTAAAGTTTATGATGAGGTCTTTGATTAGATTAGGTGACTGTCCAAAATATCTCCGGAGATTTTGGTGAATTGTTGCTACGTGTTCACAATGTATAACCACGATTTGCAGCTCTAAATATGCACATTTTCGAACAAAACATAAATGTATTGTATAACATGATGTTATAAGACTGTCATCTGATGAAGTTGTTCAAGGTTAGTGATTAATTTTATCTCTATTTGTGGGTTTTGTGAAAGCTACCTATGCGGTGGAAACATGGTGAAAATATGCCGTTGTGTGTTTGGCTATTGTGGTTAGCTAATATAAATACATATTGTGTTTTCGCTGTAAAACATTTTAAAAATTGGAAATGATGGCTGGATTCACAAGATGTTTATCTTTCATTTGCAGTATTGGACTTGTGATTTCATGAAAATTATATTATATGATATCCCTGTCCCGTTAGGCTAGGCTATGCTAGTCAGCTTTTTTGATGAGGATGCTTCCGGATCCGGGATGGGTATTAAGTAAAGGTTTTTAAAAAAAAAACATTTCAAACGAGTTGGAAATGGTTTTAATACTCACCCACAACTTGGGATAACTTGGTTAATCTCTTATTGAAGCATCTTGCTTTGTATAGTGATTATTCCAACACGACGCCAACTGTCACGCTGTCCAACTTTCAAACTCAGTCTAAGCACTCATGGGATTGAATAGCTCTGGTCCAGAGCGTTAGAGCCCGCTCCTCCACTAATAATTACAGCGGCAAATTGTTGTCGTCGCAGGATGGACCAGAGCGAAGGAATGTTCTACAGGGTTTGCCTTGGCTCCGCGACACGAAGACTGTCCCAAATGGCACCCTATTCCCAACAAAGTGCACTACGAAACCTTGGTCAGCTCTAGTGCACTATATAGGGCATTAGGTGCCCTTTGGGACGAGGAAGAGAAAGGGAAGCCAGCTAAAGATTAATTAGTTGCTGTGTAGAGGATTAGAAAACACAGGAGAAATGTTCTCACAGAAACAGTAAGGTTATATTATGTCTTAAAAACTACTGGAGTTACACTATAAAACTACTGGAGTTATACTATAAACTACTGGAGTTACACTAGGATATAAACTACTGGAGTTACACTAGGATAAACTACTGGAGTTACACTAGGATATAAACTACTGGAGTTACACTAGGATATAAACTACTGGAGTTACACTATAAACTACTGGAGTTACACTATAAACTACTGGAGTTACACTAGGATATAAACTACTGGAGTTACACTAGGATATAAACTACTGGAGTTACACTATAAACTACTGGAGTTACACTAGGATATAAACTACTGGAGTTACACTAGGATATAAACTACTGGAGTTACACTAGGATATAAACTACTAGAGTTACACTATAAACTACTGTAGTTACACTAGGATATAAACTACTGGAGTTACACTAGGATATAAACTACTGGAGTTACACTAGGATATAAACTACTGGAGTTACACTAGGATATAAACTACTGGAGTTACACTATAAACTACTGGAGTTACACTGGGATATAAACTACTGGAGTTACACTAGCATATAAACTACTGGAGTTACACTATAAACTACTGGAGTTACACTATAAACTACTGGAGTTACACTATAAACTACTGGAGTTACACTAGGATATAAACTACTGGGGTTACACTATAAACTACTGGAGTTACACTATAAACTACTGGAGTTACACTAGGATATAAACTACTGGAGTTACACTAGGATATAAACTACTGGAGTTACACTATAAACTACTGGAGTTACACTATAAACTACTGGAGTTACACTAGGATATAAACTACTGGAGTTACACTATAAACTACTGGAGTTACACTAGGATATAAACTACTGGAGTTACACTACTGGAGTTACACTATAAACTACTGTAGTTACACTAGGATATAAACTACTGGAGTTACACTAGGATATAAACTACTGGAGTTACACTAGGATATAAACTACTGGAGTTACACTATAAACTACTGGAGTTACACTGGGATATAAACTACTGGAGTTACACTAGCATATAAACTACTGGAGTTACACTATAAACTACTGGAGTTACACTATAAACTACTGGAGTTACACTAGGATATAAACTACTGGAGTTACACTAGGATAAAAACTACTGGAGTTACACTATAAACTACTGGAGTTACACTAGGATATAAACTACTGGAGTTACACTATAAACTACTGGAGTTACACTAGGATATAAACTACTGGAGTTACACTATAAACTACTGGAGTTACACTTTAAACTACTGGAGTTACACTAGGATATAAACTACTGGAGTTACACTAGGATATAAACTACTGGAGTTACACTATAAACTACTGGAGTTACACTAGGATATAAACTACTGGAGTTACACTATAAACTACTGGAGTTACACTATAAACTACTGGAGTTACACTAGGATATCAACTACTGGAGTTACACTAGGATATAAACTACTGGAGTTACACTATAAACTACTGGAGTTACACTATAAACTACTGGAGTTACACTATAAACTACTGGAGTTACACTATAAACTACTGGAGTTACACTAGGATATAAACTACTGGAGTTACACTAGGATATAAACTACTGGAGTTACACTAGGATATAAACTACTGGAGTTACTCTAGGATATAAACTACTGGAGTTACACTAGGATATAAACTACTGGAGTTATACTAGGATATAAACTACTGGAGTTACACTATAAACTACTGGAGTTACACTTTAAACTACTGGAGTTACACTAGGATATAAACTACTGGAGTTACACTAGGATATAAACTACTGGAGTTACACTATAAACTACTGGAGTTACACTATAAACTACTGGAGTTACACTATAAACTACTGGAGTTACACTAGGATATAAACTACCGGAGTTACACTATAAACTACTGGAGTTACACTAGGATATAAAATTCTGGAGTTACAATATAAACTACTGGAGTTACACTATAAACTACTGGAGTTACACTATAAACTACTGGAGTTACACTATAAACTACTTGAGTTACACTAGGATATAAACTACTGGAGTTACACTAGGATATAAACTACTGGAGTTACACTATAAACTACTGGAGATACACTAGGATATAAACTACTTGAGTTACACTATAAACTACTGGAGATACACTAGGATATAAACTACTGGAGTTACACTAGGATATAAACTACTGGAGTTACACTATAAACTACTGGAGTTACACTAGGATATAAACTACTGGAGTTACACTAGGATATAAACTACCGGAGTTACACTATAAACTACTGGAGTTACACTAGGATATAAACTACTGGAGTTACACTATAAACTACTGGAGTTACACTATAAACTACTGGAGTTACAATATAAACTACTGGAGTTACACTATAAACTACTGGAGTTACACTATAAACTACTGGAGTTACACTATAAACTACTGGAGTTACACTAGGATATAAACTACTGGAGTTACACTATAAACTACTGGAGTTACACTATAAACTACTGCAGTTACACTAGGATATAAACTACTGGAGTTACACTAGGATATAAACTACTGGAGTTACACTATAAACTACTGTAGTTACACTAGGATATAAACTACTGGAGTTACACTATAAACTACTGGAGTTACACTGGGATATAAACTACTGGAGTTACACTATAAACTACTGGAGTTACACTAGGATATAAACTACTGGAGTTACACTAGGATATAAACTACTGGAGTTACACTATAAACTACTGGAGTTACACTAGCATATAAACTACTGGAGTTACACTAGGATATAAACTACTGGAGTTACACTATAAACTACTGGAGTTACACTAGCATATAAACTACTGGAGTTACACTATAAACTACTGGAGTTACACTAGGATATAAACTACTGGAGTTACACTATAAACTACTGGAGTTACACTATAAACTACTGGAGTTACACTATAAACTACTGGAGTTACACTAGGATATAAACTACTTGTCACGTTCCTGACCTGTTTTCTGTTGTTTTGTATGTGTTTAGTTGGTCAGGACGTGAGCTGGGTGGGAATTCTATGTTGTGTGTCTAGTTTGTCTGTTTCTATGTCAGCCTAGTGTGGGTTCTCAATCAGAGGCAGATGGTAGTCGTTGTCTCTGATTGAGACTCATATATAGGAGGCTTGTTTTGTGTTGGGATTTTGTGGGTGTTTGTTACCTGTCTCTGTGATTGTCTGCACCAGATAGGTCTGTATCGGGTTTGCACGTTTGTTATTTTGTAGGTTGTTTGTAGTGTTTCACTTGTTATTTTATTAAACATGTTGAAACCAAGCCGCGCTGCACTTTGGTCCAATCCTTGCTACTCCTCTTCGGATGAAGAGATGGAAGAAGCCCGTTACACTACTGGAGTTACACTAGGATATAAACTACTGGAGTTACACTAGGATATAAACTACTGGAGATACACTAGGATATAAACTACTGGAGTTACACTATAAACTACTGGAGTTACACTAGGATATAAACTACTGGAGTTACACTAGGATATAAACTACTGGAGTTACACTATAAACTACTGGAGTTACACTATAAACTACTGGAGTTACACTAGGATATAAACTACTGGGGTTACACTATAAACTACTGGAGTTACACTATAAACTACTGGAGATACACTAGGATATAAACTACTGGAGTTACACTATAAACTACTGGAGTTACACTATAAACTACTGGAGTTACACTAGGATATAAACTACTGGGGTTACACTATAAACTACTGGAGTTACACTATAAACTACTGGAGATACACTAGGATATAAACTACTGGAGTTACACTAGGATATAAACTACTGGAGTTACACTAGGATATAAACTACTGGAGTTACACTAGGATATAAACTACTAGAGTTACACTATAAACTACTGGAGTTACACTAGGATATAAACTACTGGAGTTACACTATAAACTACTGGAGTTACACTAGGATATAAACTACTGGAGTTACACTAGGATATAAACTACTGGAGTTACACTATAAACTACTGGAGTTACACTAGGATATAAACTACTGGAGTTACACTAGGATATAAACTACTGGGGTTACACTATAAACTACTGGAGTTACACTAGGATATAAACTACTGGAGTTACACTAGGATATAAACTACTGGAGTTACACTAGGATATAAACTACTGGAGTTACACTAGGATATAAACTACTGGAGTTACACTAGGATATAAACTACTGGAGTTACACTAGGATATAAACTACTGGAGTTACACTAGGATATAAACTACTGGAGTTACACTAGGATATAAACTACTGGAGTTACACTATAAACTACTGCAGTTACACTAGGATATAAACTACTGGAGTTACACTATAAACTACTGGAGTTACACTAGGATATAAACTACTGGAGTTACACTATAAACTACTGCAGTTACACTAGGATATAAACTACTGGAGTTACACTAGGATATAAACTACTGGAGTTACACTATAAACTACTGCAGTTACACTAGGATATAAACTACTGGAGTTACACTATAAACTACTGGAGTTACACTAGGATATAAACTACTGGAGTTACACTATAAACTACTGGAGTTACACTAGGATATAAACTACTGGAGTTACACTATAAACTACTGGAGTTACACTATAAACTACTGGAGTTACACTAGGATATAAACTACTGGAGTTACACTAGGATATAAACTACTGGAGTTACACTAGGATATAAACTACTGCAGTTACACTAGGATATAAACTACTGGAGTTACACTATAAACTACTGGAGTTACACTAGGATATAAACTACTGGAGTTACACTATAAACTACTGGAGTTACACTAGGATATAAACTACTGGAGTTACACTAGGATATTTATATTGGACTATGTCCAATAGTCAAGTTGTTAAGAAATCTTTTTGCTATATATTTGACTGCTGTGAATTCTAGGTATTAGTAGCTCTAATACAATGTGCTATTCATTCCTCTTTGCTTGTTTCATAAAACCCACTGTCAACATCACTGACTGTAACAGAGCTGTAGTTTACAGCAGGACTGTTTCAATCAGTAAACCCACTGTCAACATCACTGGCTGTAACAGAGCTGTAGTTTACAGCAGGACTGTTTCAATCAGTCAACCCACTGTCAACATCACTGACTGTAACAGAGCTGTAGTTTACTGCTGTTTCAATCAGTCAACCCACTGTCAACATCACTGACTGTAACAGAGCTGTAGTTTACTGCAGGACTGTTTCAATCAGTAAACCAACTGTCAACATCACAGACTGTAACAGAGCTGTAGTTTACTGCAGGACTGTTTCAATCAGTCAACCCACTGTCAACATCACTGACTGTAACAGAGCTGTAGTTTACTGCAGGATTGTTTCAATCAGTCAACCCACTGTCAACATCACTGACTGTAACAGAGCTGTAGTTTACTGCAGGACTGTTTCAATCAGTCAACCCACTGTCAACAATACTGACTGTAACAGAGCTGTAGTTTACTGCAGGACTGTTTCAATCAGTCAACCCACTGTCACCATCACTGACTGTAACAGAGCTGTAGTTTACTGCTGTTTCAATCAGTCAACCCACTGTCAACATCACTGACTGTAACAGAGCTGTAGTTTACTGCAGGACTGTTTCAATCAGTAAACCCACTGTCAACATCACTGACTGTAACAGAGCTGTAGTTTACTGCTGTTTCAATCAGTCAACCCACTGTCAACATCACTGACTGTAACAGAGCTGTAGTTTACTGCAGGACTGTTTCAATCAGTAAACCCACTGTCAACATCACTGACTGTAACAGAGCTGTAGTTTACTGCAGGACTGTTTCAATCAGTCAACCCACTGTCACCATCACTGACTGTAACAGAGCTGTAGTTTACTGCTGTTTCAATCAGTAAACCCACTGTCAACATCACTGACTGTAACAGAGCTGTAGTTTACTGCAGGACTGTTTCAATCAGTAAACCCACTGTCAACATCACTGACTGTAACAGAGCTGTAGTTTACTGCAGGACTGTTTCAATCAGTAAACCCACTGTCAACATCACTGACTGTAACAGAGCTGTAGTTTACTGGAGGACTGTTTCAATCAGTAAACCCACCGTCAACATCACTGACTGTAACAGAGCTGTAGTTTACTGCAGGACTGTTTCAATCAGTAAACCCACCGTCAACATCACTGACTGTAACAGAGCTGTAGTTTACTGCAGGACTGTTTCAATAAGTCAACCCACTGTCAACATCACTGACTGTAACAGAGCTGTAGTTTACTGCTGTTTCAATCAGTCAACCCACTGTCAACATCACTGACTGTAACAGAGCTGTAGTTTACTGCAGGACTGTTTCAATCAGTCAACCCACTGTCAACATCACTGACTGTAACAGAGCTGTAGTTTACTGCTGTTTCAATCAGTCAACCCACTGTCAACATCACTGACTGTAACAGAGCTGTAGTTTACAGCAGGACTGTTTCAATCAGTAAACCCACTGTCAACATCACTGACTGTAACAGAGCTGTAGTTTACTGCAGGACTGTTTCAATCAGTAAGCCTCTGTTGGTGCTTCAGTGGCCTTCTGTCCTGTATGTAAAAGTACAACCTACCTTTAACATAGTACATACTTAAAACCTCCATCACCCTTATGCAGTCTAATATGTGTCCCAAATGGATCCCTGCACTACTTTAGACCAGAGCCCTATTCCCAACATAGTGCACTACTTTTTGACCAGGGCCCTATTCCCTACATAGTGCACTACTTTTTGACCAGAGCCCTATTCCCTATATAGTGCACTACTTTTTGACCAGAGCCCTATTCCCTACATAGTGCACTACTTTAAACCAGAGCCTTATTCCCTATAAAGTGCACTACTGGGACCTGCTCAAAATCAGTGCCCTTTAATAAGGAATAGGGTGTGGTTTGTGATGAAGGGTAGGTTTATATGACCTGCAGGTTTTACAGAGCAGGTCTCTGGCTTCCTGTAAACCACAGGTGAGATGAGTACAGCGGAAGGTGAAACTTTATTGGAGTAAATTGGCCATCTGCTGATTGGCTAAAAGGGCAGATGTGGCTGTTTATGGACTCAATAAACCCAATGTCACGGTCTATCTATTGATTACACTATGATTCCTAAAAACACTTAACATAATGGAAAAACAGCCCTTTGAGTTGTTGTTCTTAGTTAAAATGGTCCATTTGACATGTCCCCCTTCTGACATGTCCCCCTTCTGACATGTCCCCCTTCTGAAAAGTCCCCCTTCTGACATGTCCCCCTTCTGACAAGTCCCCCTTCTGACATGTCCCCCTTCTGACATGTCCCCCTTCTGACATGTCCCCCTTCTGACATGTCCCCCTTCTGACATGTCCCCCTTCTGACATGTCCCCCTTCTGACAAGTCCCCCTTCTGACATGTCCCCCTTCTGACAAGTCCCCCTTCTGACATGTCCCCCTTCTGACATGTCCCCCTTCTGACATGTCCCCCTTCTGACATGTCCCCCTTCTGACATGTCCCCCTTCTGACATGTCCCCCTTCTGACATGTCCCCCTTCTGACATGTCCCCCTTCTGACATGTCCCCCTTCTGACATGTCCCCCTTCTGACATGTTCCCCTTCTGACATGTCCCCCTTCTGACATGTCCCCCTTCTGACATGTCCCCCTTCTGACATGTCCCCCTTCTGACATGTCCCCCTTCTGACATGTCCCCCTTCTGACATGTCCCCCTTCTGACATGTCCCCCTTCTGACAAGTCCCCCTTCTGACATGTCCCCCTTCTGACATGTCCCCCTTCTGACAAGTCCCCCTTCTGACATGTCCCCCTTCTGACAAGTCCCCCTTCTGACATGTCCCCCTTCTGACATGTCCCCCTTCTGACATGTCCCCCTTCTGACATGTCCCCCTTCTGACAAGTCCCCCTTCTGACATGTCCCCCTTCTGACAAGTCCCCCTTCTGACATGTCCCCCTTCTGACAAGTCCCCCTTCTGACATGTCCCCCTTCTGACAAGTCCCCCTTCTGACATGTCCCCCTTCTGACAAGTCCCCCTTCTGACATGTCCCCCTTCTGACATGTCCCCCTTCTGACATGTCCCCCTTCTGACATGTCCCCCTTCTGACATGTCCCCCTTCTGACATGTCCCCCTTCTGACAAGTCCCCCTTCTGACATGTCCCCCTTCTGACAAGTCCCCCTTCTGACATGTCCCCCTTCTGACAAGTCCCCCTTCTGACATGTCCCCCTTCTGACATGTCCCCCTTCTGACATGTCCCCCTTCTGACATGTCCCCCTTCTGACATGTCCCCCTTCTGACATGTCCCCCTTCTGACATGTCCCCCTTCTGACATGTCCCCCTTCTGACACGTCCCCCTTCTTACACGTCCCCCTTCTGACATGTCCCCCTTCTGACATGTCCCCCTTCCGACATGTCCCCCTTCCGACATGTCCCCCTTCTGACAAGTCCCCCTTCTGACATGTCCCCCTTCTGACAAGTCCCCCTTCTGACATGTCCCCCTTCTGACAAGTCCCCCTTCTGACATGTCCCCCTTCTGACAAGTCCCCCTTCTGACATGTCCCCCTTCTGACAAGTCCCCCTTCTGACAAGTCCCCCTTCTGACATGTCCCCCTTCTGACAAGTCCCCCTTCTGACAAGTCCCCCTTCTGACATGTCCCCCTTCTGACAAGTCCCCCTTCTGACATGTCCCCCTTCTGACAAGTCCCCCTTCTGACATGTCCCCCTTCTGACAAGTCCCCCTTCTGACATGTCCCCCTTCTGACAAGTCCCCCTTCTGACAAGTCCCCCTTCTGACATGTCCCCCTTCTGACAAGTCCCCCTTCTGACAAGTCCCCCTTCTGACAAGTCCCCCTTCTGACAAGTCCCCCTTCTGACATGTCCCCCTTCTGACAAGTCCCCCTTCTGACATGTCCCCCTTTCTGACAAGTCATCCCTTCTGACAAGTCCCCCTTCTGACAAGTCCCCCTTCTGACAAGTCCTCCTTCTGACAAGTCCCCCTTCTGACATGTCCTCCTTCTGACAAGTCCCCCTTCTGACATGTCCCCCTTCTGACATGTCCCCCTTCTGACAAGTCCCCCTTCTGACATGTCCCCCTTTCTGACAAGTCATCCCTTCTGACAAGTCCCCCTTCTGACAAGTCCCCCTTCTGACAAGTCCTCCTTCTGACATGTCCCCCTTCTGACATGTCCCCCTTCTGACATGTCCCCCTTCTGACATGTCCCCCTTCTGACATGTCCCCCTTCTGACATGTCCCCCTTCTGACATGTCCCCCTTCTTACACGTCCCCCTTCTGACATGTCCCCCTTCTGACATGTCCCCCTTCCGACATGTCCCCCTTCTGACATGTCCCCCTTCTGACAAGTCCCCCTTCTGACATGTCCCCCTTCTGACAAGTCCCCCTTCTGACATGTCCCCCTTCTGACAAGTCCCCCTTCTGACATGTCCCCCTTCTGACAAGTCCCCCTTCTGACATGTCCCCCTTCTGACAAGTCCCCCTTCTGACATGTCCCCCTTCTGACATGTCCCCCTTCTGACATGTCCCCCTTCTGACAAGTCCCCCTTCTGACATGTCCCCCTTCTGACAAGTCCCCCTTCTGACATGTCCCCCTTCTGACAAGTCCCCCTTCTGACATGTCCCCCTTCTGACATGTCCCCCTTCTGACATGTCCCCCTTCTGACATGTCCCCCTTCTGACATGTCCCCCTTCTGACATGTCCCCCTTCTGACATGTCCCCCTTCTGACATGTCCCCCTTCTGACACGTCCCCCTTCTTACACGTCCCCCTTCTGACATGTCCCCCTTCTGACATGTCCCCCTTCCGACATGTCCCCCTTCTGACATGTCCCCCTTCTGACAAGTCCCCCTTCTGACATGTCCCCCTTCTGACAAGTCCCCCTTCTGACATGTCCCCCTTCTGACAAGTCCCCCTTCTGACATGTCCCCCTTCTGACAAGTCCCCCTTCTGACATGTCCCCCTTCTGACAAGTCCCCCTTCTGACAAGTCCCCCTTCTGACATGTCCCCCTTCTGACAAGTCCCCCTTCTGACAAGTCCCCCTTCTGACATGTCCCCCTTCTGACAAGTCCCCCTTCTGACATGTCCCCCTTCTGACAAGTCCCCCTTCTGACATGTCCCCCTTCTGACAAGTCCCCCTTCTGACATGTCCCCCTTCTGACAAGTCCCCCTTCTGACAAGTCCCCCTTCTGACATGTCCCCCTTCTGACAAGTCCCCCTTCTGACAAGTCCCCCTTCTGACAAGTCCCCCTTCTGACAAGTCCCCCTTCTGACATGTCCCCCTTCTGACAAGTCCCCCTTCTGACATGTCCCCCTTTCTGACAAGTCATCCCTTCTGACAAGTCCCCCTTCTGACAAGTCCCCCTTCTGACAAGTCCTCCTTCTGACAAGTCCCCCTTCTGACATGTCCTCCTTCTGACAAGTCCCCCTTCTGACATGTCCCCCTTCTGACATGTCCCCCTTCTTCCAAGTCCCCCTTCTGACATGTCCCCCTTTCTGACAAGTCATCCCTTCTGACAAGTCCCCCTTCTGACAAGTCCCCCTTCTGACAAGTCCTCCTTCTGACAAGTCCCCCTTCTGACATGTCCCCCTTCTGACATGTCCCCCTTCTGACATGTCCCCCTTCTGACATGTCCCCCTTCTGACATGTCCCCCTTCTGACATGTCCCCCTTCTGACATGTCCCCCTTCTGACATGTCCCCCTTCTGACATGTCCCCCTTCCGACATGTCCCCCTTCTGACATGTCCCCCTTCTGACAAGTCCCCCTTCTGACATGTCCCCCTTCTGACAAGTCCCCCTTCTGACATGTCCCCCTTCTGACAAGTCCCCCTTCTGACATGTCCCCCTTCTGACAAGTCCCCCTTCTGACATGTCCCCCTTCTGACAAGTCCCCCTTCTGACAAGTCCCCCTTCTGACATGTCCCCCTTCTGACAAGTCCCCCTTCTGACAAGTCCCCCTTCTGACAAGTCCCCCTTCTGACAAGTCCCCCTTCTGACATGTCCCCCTTCTGACAAGTCCCCCTTCTGACATGTCCCCCTTTCTGACAAGTCATCCCTTCTGACAAGTCCCCCTTCTGACAAGTCCCCCTTCTGACAAGTCCTCCTTCTGACAAGTCCCCCTTCTGACAAGTCCCCCTTCTGACATGTCCCCCTTCTGACAAGTCCCCCTTCTGACATGTCCCCCTTCTGACAAGTCCATCTTCTGACATGTCCCCCTTCTGACATGTCCCCCTTCTGACATGTTCCCCTTCTGACATGTCCCCCTTCTGACATGTCCCCCTTCTGACATGTCCCCCTTCTGACATGTCCCCCTTCTGACATGTCCCCATTCTGACATGTCCCCCTTCTGACATGTCCCTCTTCTGACATGTCCCCCTTCTGACATGTCCCCCTTCTGACATGTCCCCCTTCTGACAAGTCCCCCTTCTGACATGTCCCCCTTCTGACAAGTCCCCCTTCTGACATGTCCCCCTTCTGACAAGTCCCCCTTCTGACATGTCCCCCTTCTGACAAACGGGAGTAACGGATTACATGTAATTACTTTTCAATTCAGAAAGGGTGTTTGGGGAAAAAAAATCTTTGACACTTCTCTGTTTTCTCAACGACATTCCAAATCAGCATTGAAAAAAGGTGCAAGTTTAAATTTGTTTCCACCCAAGCGAGTCTGACCACAAGTCAGAGACCACTATGATGTCAGAGACCACTATGATGTCAGAGACCACTATGATGTCAGAGTCCACTATGATGTCAGAGTCCACTATGATGTCAGACACCACTATGATGTCAGAGACCACTATGATGACACACCAAATGTGTTTGATGGATCGCAGGAAAGGAGCACGAATAGGTTTTTGTAGGCTACAGTCCAAGCTATCTCTTCCAATGGTGCGACTGCTGTCGGCATCCAAACATTATCCAACTTGAGTAAACACTTGGAGGTAAGGATGACATCAGTGGTGTGGTCTACCGCGATACGGATACCACTTATTAATCCAATCTACACAGCTCCTTGATATGAATCACACTGCTGCTCTCTCATTCATCTATTTGCACCTTACGGATTGTGGTTGTTGTGGACGGCTGTTCACAAATCTAAATGTGTATTTGAACCCAATAATGGTTGAATTCAAGAAGTTTAAGCTGCCTGTGAATCATTGTTTTTGTAACCAGTGGACAGCCGGTGAAAAATGTGCTCTTGCAACAGCTGCACGGTGCAGATCCCAGCCTACGGAATAACAGCTGCACGGTGCAGATCCCAGCCTACAGAATAACAGCTGCACGGTGCAGATCCCAGCCTACGGAATAACAGCTGCACGGTGCAGATCCCAGCCTACAGAATAACAGCTGCACGGTGCAGATCCCAGCCTACGGAATAACAGCTGCACGGTGCAGATCCCAGCCTACAGAATAACAGCTGCACGGTGCAGATCCCAGCCTACAGAATAACAGCTGCACGGTGCAGATCCCAGCCTACGGAATAACAGCTGCACGGTGCAGATCCCAGCCTACGGAATAACAGCTGCACGGTGCAGATCCCAGCCTACAGAATAACAGCTGCACGGTGCAGATCCCAGCCTACAGATTAACAGCTGCACGGTGCAGATCCCAGCCTACGGAATAACAGCTGCACGGTGCAGATCCCAGCCTACGGAATAACAGCTGCACGGTGCAGATCCCAGCCTACGGAATAACAGCTGCACGGTGCAGATCCCAGCCTACAGAATAACAGCTGCACGGTGCAGATCCCAGCCTACGGAATAACAGCTGCACGGTGCAGATCCCAGCCTACGGAATAACAGCTGCACGGTGCAGATCCCAGCCTACAGAATAACAGCTGCACGGTGCAGATCCCAGCCTACAGAATAACAGCTGCACGGTGCAGATCCCAGCCTACAGAATAACAGCTGCACGGTGCAGATCCCAGCCTACGGAATAACAGCTGCACGGTGCAGATCCCAGCCTACAGAATAACAGCTGCACGGTGCAGATCCCAGCCTATAGAATAACAGCTGCATAGTGAGGATCCCAGCCTACAGAATAACAGCTGCACGGTGCAGATCCCAGCCTACGGAATAACAGCTGCACGGTGCAGATCCCAGCCTACAGAATAACAGCTGCACGGTGCAGATCCCAGCCTACAGAATAACAGCTGCACGGTGCAGATCCCAGCCTACGGAATAACAGCTGCACGGTGCAGATCCCAGCCTACGGAATAAAAATGGGGCTTTTATTGCTCAATCCAATTCATGCTGATGAAACAACTAAATCCATAATGGACACATGATCAAACTGGAAACACTTCTGATAGACTTAAAAGGGCAATCTGTAGTTGATACACCCATTTTACACCTTATAAATTATTTATATTAACGTAAAGATATAATTTAATCGTATTATTATTATTATATGTAGTAGAAAGTGATGGGTTAGTGGAAGCCTACATAACCAACCCATAAAGTAACATGTAACATCCATATATGGCCATCTATGTAAACTTTAACATGGATTTATCCTGCAATAGAAGTCGTTCAATTGGTAACATACATTGTTGTCTTCTTCTAACGCCTCTTAAGGGGAAAGTAATCAAAAAGTAACTGAATGTAATCAGATTACGTTACTTAGTTTGGGTAATCCAAAAGTTACTTTACTGATTACAATTTTGGACAGGTAACTAGTAACAAACAGATTATATTTAGAAGGTAACTAGTAACTGTCATGGATTACATTTAGAAAGTAACTAGTAACTGTACTGGATTACATTTAGAAGGTAACTAGTAACAAACAGATTACATTTAGAAGGTAACTAGTAACTGTAATGGATTACATTTAGAAAGTAACTAGTAACTGTAATGGATTACATTTAGAAAGTAACCTGCAGTACCCAACCCTGCTGAAGAATCACCCTGCTGACAAATCACCCTGCTGACGAATCACCCTGCTGACAAATCACCCTGCTGACAATCACCCTGCTGAGAAATCACCCTGCTGTCGAATCACCCTGCTGATGAATCACCCTGCTGACGAATCACCCTGCTGACGAATCACCCTGCTGACGAATCACCCTGCTGTCGAATCACCCTGCTGATGAATCACCCTGCTGACGAATCACCCTGCTGACAAATCACCCTGCTGACGAATCACCCTGCTGAGAAATCACCCTGCTGACGAATCACCCTGCTGACAAATCACCCTACTGACAAATCACCCTACTGACAAATAACCCTGCAGACAAATAACCCTGCTGACAAATCACCCTGCTGAGAAATCACCCTGCTGACGAATCACCCTGCTGAGAAATCACCCTGCTGACAAATCACCCTGCTGACAAATCACCCTGCTGACAAATCACCCTGCTGACGAATCACCCTGCTGACAAATCACCCTGCTGACGAATCACCCTGCTGAGAAATAACCCTGCTGAGAAATCACCCTGCTGACGAATCACCCTGCTGACAAATCACCCTACTGACAAATAACCCTGCTGACAAATAACCCTGCTGACAAATAACCCTGCTGACAAATCACCCTGCTGACAAATCACCCTGCTGACGAATCACCCTGCTGACAAATCACCCTGCTGACAAATCACCCTGCTGACGAATCACCCTGCTGACAAATCACCCTGCTGAAGAATCACCCTGCTGACAAATCACCCTGCTGAAGAATCACCCTGCTGACGAATCACCCTGCTGACGAATCACCCTGCTGACGAATCACCCTGCTGACAAATCACCCTGCTGACGAATCACCCTGCTGACAAATCACCCTTCTGATGAATCACCCTGCTGACAAATCACCCTGCTAACAAATCACCCTGCTGACAAATCACCCTGCTGACAAATCACCCTTCTGATGAATCACCCTGCTGACAAATCACCCTGCTAACAAATCACCCTGCTGACAAATCACCCTGCTGACAAATCACCCTTCTGACGAATCACCCTGCTGACAAATCACCCTGCTGACAAATCACCCTGCTGACAAATCACCCTGCTGACAAATCACCCTGCTGACAAATCACCCTGCTGACAAATCACCCTGCTGACGAATCACCCTTCTGACGAATCACCCTGCTGACAAATCACCCTGCTGACAAATCACCCTGCTGAGAAATCACCCTGCTGTCGAATCACCCTGCTGAGAAATCACCCTGCTGAGAAATCACCCTGCTGACAAATCACCCTGCTGTAGAATCACCCTGCTGACAAATCACCCTGCTGAAGAATCACCCTGCTGAAGAATCACCCTGCTGAGAATCACTCTGCTGACGAATCACCCTGCTGAAGAATCACCCTGCTGACAAATCACCCTGCTGAGAAATCACCCTGCTGTCGAATCACCCTGCTGAGAAATCACCCTGCTGACAAATCACCCTGCTGAGAATCACCCTGCTGAAGAATCACTCTGCTGAAGAATCACTCTGCTGAAGAATCACTCTGCTGACGAATCACCCTGCTGACAAATCACCCTGCTGAAGAATCACCCTGCTGACAAATCACCCTTCTTTTTACATGTTCTTTATCATCGTTTCCCTCATGGGACTCATAGCTCCTGTGTTTTCCCTCAATATAACTACAAATACTCATAGCTCCTGGGTTTCCCTCAATATAACTACAAGGACTCATGACTCCTGGGTTTCCCTCAATATAACTACAAAGACTCATGACTCCTGCGTTTCCATCAATATAACTACAAAGGTAGACAATTCCAGAACAGGAAGTGAACCCAGTCTACTGTCCCTGATGAACCCAGTCTACTGTCCCTGATGAACCCAGTCTACTGTCCCTGATGAACCCAGTCTACTGTCCCTGATGAACCCAGTCTACTGTCCCTGATGAACCCAGTCTACTGTCCCTGATGAACCCAGTCTACTGTCCCTGATGAACCCAGTCTACTGTCCCTGATGAACCCAGTCTACTGTCCCTGATGAACCCAGTCTACTGTCCCTGATGAACCCAGTCTACCGTCCCTGATGAACCCAGTCTACCGTCCCTGATGAACCCAGTCTACCGTCCCTGATGAACCCAGTCTACCGTCCCTGATGAACCCAGTCTACCGTCCCTGATGAACCCAGTCTACTGTCCCTGATGAACCCAGTCTACTGTCCCTGATGAACCCAGTCTACTGTCCCTGATGAACCCAGTCTACTGTCCCTGATGAACCCAGTCTACTGTCCCTGATGAACCCAGTCTACTGTCCCTGATGAACCCAGTCTACTGTCCCTGATGAACCCAGTCTACTGTCCCTGATGAACCCAGTCTACTGTCCCTGATGAACCCAGTCTACTGTCACTGATGAACCCAGTCTAATGTCCCTGATGAACCCAGTCTACTGTCCCTGATGAACCCAGTCTCCTGTCCCTGATGAACCCAGTCTACTGTCCCTGATGAACCCAGTCTACTGTCCCTGATGAACCCAGTCTACTGTCCCTGATGAACCCAGTCTACTGTCCCTGATGAACCCAGTCTCCTGTCCCTGATGAACCCAGTCTTGTGTCCCTGATGAACCCAGTCTACTGTCCCTGATGAACCCAGTCTACCGTCCCTGATGAACCCAGTCTACCGTCCCTGATGAACACAGTCTACTGTCCCTGATGAACCCAGTCTACTGTCCCTGATGAACCCAGTCTACTGTCCCTGATGAACCCAGTCTACTGTCCCTGATGAACCCAGTCTAATGTCCCTGATGAACCCAGTCTAATGTCCCTGAAGAACCCAGTCTAATGTCCCTGAAGAACCCAGTCTACTGTCCCTGATGAACCCAGTCTACTGTCCCTGATGAACCCAGTCTACTGTCCCTGATGAACCCAGTCTACTGTCCCTGATGAACCCAGTCTACTGTCCCTGATGAACCCAGTCTCCTGTCCCTGATGAACCCAGTCTACTGTCCCTGATGAACCCAGTCTACTGTCCCTGATGAACCCAGTCTACTGTCCCTGATGAACCCAGTCTCCTGTCCCTGATGAACCCAGTCTCCTGTCCCTGATGAACCCAGTCTCCTGTCCCTGATGAACCCAGTCTCCTGTCCCTGATGAACCCAGTCTACTGTCCCTGATGAACCCAGTCTACTGTCCCTGATGAACCCAGTCTACTGTCCCTGATGAACCCAGTCTACTGTCCCTGATGAACCCAGTCTACTGTCCCTGATGAACCCAGTCTACCGTCCCTGATGAACCCAGTCTACCGTCCCTGATGAACCCAGTCTACCGTCCCTGATGAACCCAGTCTACCGTCCCTGATGAACCCAGTCTACCGTCCCTGATGAACCCAGTCTACCGTCCCTGATGAACCCAGTCTACTGTCCCTGATGAACCCAGTCTACTGTCCCTGATGAACCCAGTCTACTGTCCCTGATGAACCCAGTCTACTGTCCCTGATGAACACAGTCTACTGTCCCTGATGAACCCAGTCTACTGTCCCTGATGAACCCAGTCTACTGTCCCTGATGAACCCAGTCTACTGTCCCTGATGAACCCAGTCTACTGTCCCTGATGAATCCAGTCTACTGTCCCTGATGAACCCAGTCTAATGTCCCTGATGAACCCAGTCTACTGTCCCTGATGAACCCAGTCTACTGTCCCTGATGAACCCAGTCTACTGTCCCTGATGAACCCAGTCTACTGTCCCTGATGAACCCAGTCTACTGTCCCTGATGAACCCAGTCTCCTGTCCCTGATGAACCCAGTCTCCTGTCCCTGATTAACCCAGTCTACCGTCCCTGATGAACCCAGTGTACCGTCCCTGATGAACCCAGTCTACCGTCCCTGATGAACCCAGTCTGCCGTCCCTGATGAACCCAGTCTACCGTACCTGATGAACCCAGTCTACCGTCCCTGATGAACCCAGTCTACCGTCCCTGATGAACCCAGTCTACTGTCCCTGATGAACCCAGTCTACTGTCCCTGATGAACCCAGTCTAATGTCCCTGATGAACCCAGTCTACTGTCCCTGATGAACCCAGTCTACTGTCCCTGATGAACCCAGTCTACTGTCCCTGATGAACCCAGTCTACTGTCCCTGATGAACCCAGTCTACTGTCCCTGATGAACCCAGTCTACTGTCCCTGATGAACCCAGTCTACTGTTCCTGATGAACCCAGTCTACTGTCCCTGATGAACCCAGTCTACTGTCCCTGATGAACACAGTCTACTGTCCCTGATGAACCCAGTCTACTGTCCCTGATGCACACAGTCTACTGTCCCTGATGAACCCAGTCTACTGTCCCTGATGAACCCAGTCTACTGTCCCTGATGAATCCAGTCTACTGTCCCTGATGAACCCAGTCTAATGTCCCTGATGAACCCAGTCTACTGTCCCTGATGAACCCAGTCTACTGTCCCTGATGAACCCAGTCTACTGTCCCTGATGAACCCAGTCTACTGTCCCTGATGAACCCAGTCTACTGTCCCTGATGAACCCAGTCTCCTGTCCCTGATGAACCCAGTCTCCTGTCCCTGATTAACCCAGTCTACCGTCCCTGATGAACCCAGTCTGCCGTCCCTGATGAACCCAGTCTACCGTACCTGATGAACCCAGTCTACCGTCCCTGATGAACCCAGTCTACCGTCCCTGATGAACCCAGTCTACTGTCCCTGATGAACCCAGTCTACTGTCCCTGATGAACCCAGTCTAATGTCCCTGATGAACCCAGTCTACTGTCCCTGATGAACCCAGTCTACTGTCCCTGATGAACCCAGTCTACTGTCCCTGATGAACCCAGTCTCCTGTCCCTGATGAACCCAGTCTACCGTACCTGATGAACCCAGTCTACCGTCCCTGATGAACCCAGTCTACCGTCCCTGATGAACCCAGTCTACTGTCCCTGATGAACCCAGTCTACTGTCCCTGATGAACCCAGTCTACTGTCCCTGATGAACCCAGTCTACTGTCCCTGATGAACCCAGTCTACTGTCCCTGATGAACCCAGTCTACTGTCCCTGATGAACCCAGTCTACTGTCCCTGATGAACCCAGTCTACTGTCCCTGATGAACCCAGTCTACCGTCCCTGATGAACCCAGTCTACCGTCCCTGATGAACCCAGTCTACCGTCCCTGATGAACCCAGTCTACCGTCCCTGATGAACCCAGTCTACCGTCCCTGATGAACCCAGTCTACTGTCCCTGATGAACCCAGTCTACTGTCCCTGATGAACCCAGTCTACTGTCCCTGATGAACCCAGTCTACTGTCCCTGATGAACCCAGTCTACTGTCCCTGATGAACCCAGTCTACTGTCCCTGATGAACCCAGTCTACTGTCCCTGATGAACCCAGTCTACTGTTCCTGATGAACCCAGTCTACTGTCCCTGATGAACCCAGTCTACTGTCCCTGATGAACACAGTCTACTGTCCCTGATGAACCCAGTCTACTGTCCCTGATGCACACAGTCTACTGTCCCTGATGAACCCAGTCTACTGTCCCTGATGAACCCAGTCTACTGTCCCTGATGAATCCAGTCTACTGTCCCTGATGAACCCAGTCTAATGTCCCTGATGAACCCAGTCTACTGTCCCTGATGAACCCAGTCTACTGTCCCTGATGAACCCAGTCTACTGTCCCTGATGAACCCAGTCTACTGTCCCTGATGAACCCAGTCTACTGTCCCTGATGAACCCAGTCTCCTGTCCCTGATGAACCCAGTCTCCTGTCCCTGATTAACCCAGTCTACCGTCCCTGATGAACCCAGTCTGCCGTCCCTGATGAACCCAGTCTACCGTACCTGATGAACCCAGTCTACCGTCCCTGATGAACCCAGTCTACCGTCCCTGATGAACCCAGTCTACTGTCCCTGATGAACCCAGTCTACTGTCCCTGATGAACCCAGTCTAATGTCCCTGATGAACCCAGTCTACTGTCCCTGATGAACCCAGTCTACTGTCCCTGATGAACCCAGTCTACTGTCCCTGATGAACCCAGTCTCCTGTCCCTGATGAACCCAGTCTACCGTACCTGATGAACCCAGTCTACCGTCCCTGATGAACCCAGTCTACCGTCCCTGATGAACCCAGTCTACTGTCCCTGATGAACCCAGTCTACTGTCCCTGATGAACCCAGTCTACTGTCCCTGATGAACCCAGTCTACTGTCCCTGATGAACCCAGTCTACTGTCCCTGATGAACCCAGTCTACTGTCCCTGATGAACCCAGTCTACTGTCCCTGATGAACCCAGTCTACTGTCCCTGATGAACCCAGTCTACCGTCCCTGATGAACCCAGTCTACCGTCCCTGATGAACCCAGTCTACCGTCCCTGATGAACCCAGTCTACCGTCCCTGATGAACCCAGTCTACCGTCCCTGATGAACCCAGTCTACTGTCCCTGATGAACCCAGTCTACTGTCCCTGATGAACCCAGTCTACTGTCCCTGATGAACCCAGTCTACTGTCCCTGATGAACCCAGTCTACTGTCCCTGATGAACCCAGTCTACTGTCCCTGATGAACCCAGTCTACTGTCCCTGATGAACCCAGTCTACTGTCCCTGATGAACCCAGTCTACTGTCCCTGATGAACCCAGTCTACTGTCACTGATGAACCCAGTCTAATGTCCCTGATGAACCCAGTCTACTGTCCCTGATGAACCCAGTCTCCTGTCCCTGATGAACCCAGTCTCCTGTCCCTGATGAACCCAGTCTACTGTCCCTGATGAACCCAGTCTACTGTCCCTGATGAACCCAGTCTACTGTCCCTGATGAACCCAGTCTCCTGTCCCTGATGAACCCAGTCTTGTGTCCCTGATGAACCCAGTCTACTGTCCCTGATGAACCCAGTCTACTGTCCCTGATGAACCCAGTCTACTGTCCCTGATGAACCCAGTCTACTGTCCCTGATGAACCCAGTCTACTGTCCCTGATGAACCCAGTCTACTGTCCCTGATGAACCCAGTCTACTGTCCCTGATGAACACAGTCTACTGTCCCTGATGAACCCAGTCTACTGTCCCTGATGAACCCAGTCTACTGTCCCTGATGAACCCAGTCTACTGTCCCTGATGAACCCAGTCTACTGTCCCTGATGAATCCAGTCTACTGTCCCTGATGAACCCAGTCTAATGTCCCTGATGAACCCAGTCTACTGTCCCTGATGAACCCAGTCTACTGTCCCTGATGAACCCAGTCTACTGTCCCTGATGAACCCAGTCTACTGTCCCTGATGAACCCAGTCTACTGTCCCTGATGAACCCAGTCTCCTGTCCCTGATGAACCCAGTCTCCTGTCCCTGATTAACCCAGTCTACCGTCCCTGATGAACCCAGTGTACCGTCCCTGATGAACCCAGTCTACCGTCCCTGATGAACCCAGTCTGCCGTCCCTGATGAACCCAGTCTACCGTACCTGATGAACCCAGTCTACCGTCCCTGATGAACCCAGTCTACCGTCCCTGATGAACCCAGTCTACTGTCCCTGATGAACCCAGTCTACTGTCCCTGATGAACCCAGTCTAATGTCCCTGATGAACCCAGTCTACTGTCCCTGATGAACCCAGTCTACTGTCCCTGATGAACCCAGTCTACTGTCCCTGATGAACCCAGTCTACTGTCCCTGATGAACCCAGTCTACTGTCCCTGATGAACCCAGTCTACTGTCCCTGATGAACCCAGTCTACTGTTCCTGATGAACCCAGTCTACTGTCCCTGATGAACCCAGTCTACTGTCCCTGATGAACACAGTCTACTGTCCCTGATGAACCCAGTCTACTGTCCCTGATGCACACAGTCTACTGTCCCTGATGAACCCAGTCTACTGTCCCTGATGAACCCAGTCTACTGTCCCTGATGAATCCAGTCTACTGTCCCTGATGAACCCAGTCTAATGTCCCTGATGAACCCAGTCTACTGTCCCTGATGAACCCAGTCTACTGTCCCTGATGAACCCAGTCTACTGTCCCTGATGAACCCAGTCTACTGTCCCTGATGAACCCAGTCTACTGTCCCTGATGAACCCAGTCTCCTGTCCCTGATGAATCCAGTCTCCTGTCCCTGATTAACCCAGTCTACCGTCCCTGATGAACCCAGTCTGCCGTCCCTGATGAACCCAGTCTACCGTACCTGATGAACCCAGTCTACCGTCCCTGATGAACCCAGTCTACCGTCCCTGATGAACCCAGTCTACTGTCCCTGATGAACCCATTCTACTGTCCCTGATGAACCCAGTCTATTGTCCCTGATGAACCCAGTCTACTGTCCCTGATGAACCCAGTCTACTGTCCCTGATGAACCCAGTCTACTGTCCCTGATGAACCCAGTCTACTGTCCCTGATGAACCCAGTCTACTGTCCCTGATGAACCCAGTCTACTGTCCCTGATGAACCCAGTCTACTGTTCCTGATGAACCCAGTCTACTGTCCCTGATGAACCCAGTCTACTGTCCCTGATGAACACAGTCTACTGTCCCTGATGAACCCAGTCTACTGTCCCTGATGCACACAGTCTACTGTCCCTGATGAACCCAGTCTACTGTCCCTGATGAACCCAGTCTACTGTCCCTGATGAATCCAGTCTACTGTCCCTGATGAACCCAGTCTAATGTCCCTGATGAACCCAGTCTACTGTCCCTGATGAACCCAGTCTACTGTCCCTGATGAACCCAGTCTACTGTCCCTGATGAACCCAGTCTACTGTCCCTGATGAACCCAGTCTACTGTCCCTGATGAACCCAGTCTCCTGTCCCTGATGAACCCAGTCTCCTGTCCCTGATTAACCCAGTCTACTGTCCCTGATGAACCCAGTCTACTGTCCCTGATGAACCCAGTCTACCGTCCCTGATGAACCCAGTCTGCCGTCCCTGATGAACCCAGTCTCCCGTACCTGATGAACCCAGTCTACTGTCCCTGATGAACCCAGTCTACCGTCCCTGATGAACCCAGTCTACTGTCCCTGATGAACCCAGTCTACTGTCCCTGATGAACCCAGTCTAATGTCCCTGATGAACCCAGTCTACTGTCCCTGATGAACCCAGTCTACTGTCCCTGATGAACCCAGTCTACTGTCCCTGATGAACCCAGTCTACTGTCCCTGATGAACCAGGTCTACTGTCCCTGATGAACCCAGTCTACTGTCCCTGATGAACCCAGTCTCCTGTCCCTGATGAACCCAGTCTCCTGTCCCTGATTAACCCAGTCTACTGTCCCTGATGAACCCAGTCTACCGTCCCTGATGAACCCAGTCTACCGTCCCTGATGAACCCAGTCTGCCGTCCCTGATGAACCCAGTCTACCGTACCTGATGAACCCAGTCTAATGTCCCTGATGAACCCAGTCTACCGTCCCTGATGAACCCAGTCTACTGTCCCTGATGAACCCAGTCTACTGTCCCTGATGAACCCAGTCTCCTGTCCCTGATGAACCCAGTCTCCTGTCCCTGATGAACCCAGTCTACTGTCCCTGATGAACCCAGTCTACTGTCCCTGATGAACCCAGTCTACCGTCCCTGATGAACCCAGTCTACCGTCCCTGATGAACCCAGTCTACCGTCCCTGATGAACCCAGTCTACCGTCCCTGATGAACCCAGTCTACCGTCCCTGATGAACCCAGTCTACCGTCCCTGATGAACCCAGTCTACCGTCCCTGATGAACCCAGTCTACCGTCCCTGATGAACCCAGTCTACCGTCCCTGATGAACCCAGTCTACAGTCCCTGATGAACCCAGTCTACTGTCCCTGATGAACCCAGTCTATTGTCCCTGATGAACCCAGTCTACTGTCCCTGATGAACCCAGTCTACTGTCCCTGATGAACCCAGTCTACTGTCCCTGATGAACCCAGTCTACTGTCCCTGATTAACCCAGTCTACTGTCCCTGATGAACCCAGTCTACTGTCCCTGATGAACCCAGTCTCCTGTCCCTGATGAACCCAGTCTCCTGTCCCTGATGAACCCAGTCTACTGTCCCTGATGAACCCAGTCTACTGTCCCTGATGAACCCAGTCTACTGTCCCTGATGAACCCAGTCTACTGTCCCTGATGAACCCAGTCTACTGTCCCTGATGAACCCAGTCTACCGTCCCTGATGAACCCAGTCTACCGTCCCTGATGAACCCAGTCTACCGTCCCTGATGAACCCAGTCTACCGTCCCTGATGAACCCAGTCTACCGTCCCTGATGAACCCAGTCTACTGTCCCTGATGAACCCAGTCTCCTGTCCCTGATGAACCCAGTCTTGTGTCCCTGATGAACCCAGTCTACTGTCCCTGATGAACCCAGTCTACTGTCCCTGATGAACCCAGTCTACTGTCCCTGATGAACACAGTCTACTGTCCCTGATGAACCCAGTCTACTGTCCCTGATGAACCCAGTCTACTGTCCCTGATGAACCCAGTCTACTGTCCCTGATGAACCCAGTCTACTGTCCCTGATGAATCCAGTCTACTGTCCCTGATGAACCCAGTCTAATGTCCCTGATGAACCCAGTCTACTGTCCCTGATGAACCCAGTCTACTGTCCCTGATGAACCCAGTCTACTGTCCCTGATGAACCCAGTCTACTGTCCCTGATGAACCCAGTCTACTGTCCCTGATGAACCCAGTCTACTGTCCCTGATGAACCCAGTCTACTGTCCCTGATGAACCCAGTCTCCTGTCCCTGATGAACCCAGTCTCCTGTCCCTGATGAACCCAGTCTACTGTCCCTGATGAACCCAGTCTACTGTCCCTGATGAACCCAGTCTACCGTCCCTGATGAACCCAGTCTGCCGTCCCTGATGAACCCAGTCTACCGTACCTGATGAACCCAGTCTACCGTCCCTGATGAACCCAGTCTACCGTCCCTGATGAACCCAGTCTACTGTCCCTGATGAACCCAGTCTACTGTCCCTGATGAATCCAGTCTACTGTCCCTGATGAACCCAGTCTAATGTCCCTGATGAACCCAGTCTACTGTCCCTGATGAACCCAGTCTACTGTCCCTGATGAACCCAGTCTACTGTCCCTGATGAACCCAGTCTACTGTCCCTGATGAACCCAGTCTACTGTCCCTGATGAACCCAGTCTACTGTCCCTGATGAACCCAGTCTCCTGTCCCTGATGAACCCAGTCTCCTGTCCCTGATTAACCCAGTCTACTGTCCCTGATGAACCCAGTCTACTGTCCCTGATGAACCCAGTCTACCGTCCCTGATGAACCCAGTCTGCCGTCCCTGATGAACCCAGTCTACCGTACCTGATGAACCCAGTCTAATGTCCCTGATGAACCCAGTCTACCGTCCCTGATGAACCCAGTCTACTGTCCCTGATGAACCCAGTCTACTGTCCCTGATGAACCCAGTCTTCTGTCCCTGATGAACCCAGTCTACTGTCCCTGATGAACCCAGTCTACTGTCCCTGATGAACCCAGTCTACTGTCCCTGATGAACCCAGTCTACTGTCCCTGATGAACCCAGTCTACTGTCCCTGATGAACCCAGTCTACTGTCCCTGATGAACCCAGTCTACTGTCCCTGATGAACCCAGTCTCCTGTCCCTGATGAACCCAGTCTCCTGTCCCTGATTAACCCAGTCTACTGTCCCTGATGAACCCAGTCTACTGTCCCTGATGAACCCAGTCTACTGTCCCTGATGAACCCAGTCTACTGTCCCTGATGAACCCAGTCTACTGTCCCTGATGAACCCAGTCTACTGTCCCTGATGAACCCAGTCTACTGTCCCTGATGAACCCAGTCTACCGTCCCTGATGAACCCAGTCTACCGTCCCTGATGAACCCAGTCTACCGTCCCTGATGAACCCAGTCTACCGTCCCTGATGAACCCAGTCTACCGTCCCTGATGAACCCAGTCTACTGTCCCTGATGAACCCAGTCTCCTGTCCCTGATGAACCCAGTCTTGTGTCCCTGATGAACCCAGTCTACTGTCCCTGATGAACCCAGTCTACTGTCCCTGATGAACCCAGTCTACTGTCCCTGATGAACACAGTCTACTGTCCCTGATGAACCCAGTCTACTGTCCCTGATGAACCCAGTCTACTGTCCCTGATGAACCCAGTCTACTGTCCCTGATGAACCCAGTCTACTGTCCCTGATGAATCCAGTCTACTGTCCCTGATGAACCCAGTCTAATGTCCCTGATGAACCCAGTCTACTGTCCCTGATGAACCCAGTCTACTGTCCCTGATGAACCCAGTCTACTGTCCCTGATGAACCCAGTCTACTGTCCCTGATGAACCCAGTCTACTGTCCCTGATGAACCCAGTCTCCTGTCCCTGATGAACCCAGTCTCCTGTCCCTGATGAACCCAGTCTACTGTCCCTGATGAACCCAGTCTACTGTCCCTGATGAACCCAGTCTACCGTCCCTGATGAACCCAGTCTGCCGTCCCTGATGAACCCAGTCTACCGTACCTGATGAACCCAGTCTACCGTCCCTGATGAACCCAGTCTACCGTCCCTGATGAACCCAGTCTACCGTCCCTGATGAACCCAGTCTACTGTCCCTGATGAATCCAGTCTACTGTCCCTGATGAACCCAGTCTAGTGTCCCTGATGAACCCAGTCTACTGTCCCTGATGAACCCAGTCTACTGTCCCTGATGAACCCAGTCTACTGTCCCTGATGAACCCAGTCTACTGTCCCTGATGAACCCAGTCTACTGTCCCTGATGAACCCAGTCTACTGTCCCTGATGAACCCAGTCTCCTGTCCCTGATGAACCCAGTCTCCTGTCCCTGATTAACCCAGTCTACTGTCCCTGATGAACCCAGTCTACTGTCCCTGATGAACCCAGTCTACCGTCCCTGATGAACCCAGTCTGCCGTCCCTGATGAACCCAGTCTACCGTACCTGATGAACCCAGTCTAATGTCCCTGATGAACCCAGTCTACCGTCCCTGATGAACCCAGTCTACTGTCCCTGATGAACCCAGTCTACTGTCCCTGATGAACCCAGTCTTCTGTCCCTGATGAACCCAGTCTACTGTCCCTGATGAACCCAGTCTACTGTCCCTGATGAACCCAGTCTACTGTCCCTGATGAACCCAGTCTACTGTCCCTGATGAACCCAGTCTACTGTCCCTGATGAACCCAGTCTACTGTCCCTGATGAACCCAGTCTACTGTCCCTGATGAACCCAGTCTACTGTCCCTGATGAACCCAGTCTCCTGTCCCTGATGAACCCAGTCTCCTGTCCCTGATTAACCCAGTCTACTGTCCCTGATGAACCCAGTCTACTGTCCCTGATGAACCCAGTCTACCGTCCCTGATGAACCCAGTCTGCCGTCCCTGATGAACCCAGTCTACCGTACCTGATGAACCCAGTCTAATGTCCCTGATGAACCCAGTCTACCGTCCCTGATGAACCCAGTCTACTGTCCCTGATGAACCCAGTCTACTGTCCCTGATGAACCCAGTCTTCTGTCCCTGATGAACCCAGTCTACTGTCCCTGATGAACCCAGTCTACTGTCCCTGATGAACCCAGTCTACTGTCCCTGATGAACCCAGTCTACTGTCCCTGATGAACCCAGTCTCCTGTCCCTGATGAACCCAGTCTCCTGTCCCTGATGAACCCAGTCTACTGTCCCTGATGAACCCAGTCTACTGTCCCTGATGAACCCAGTCTACCGTCCCTGATGAACCCAGTCTACCGTCCCTGATGAACCCAGTCTACCGTCCCTGATGAACCCAGTCTACCGTCCCTGATGAACCCAGTCTACCGTACCTGATGAACCCAGTCTAATGTCCCTGATGAACCCAGTCTACCGTCCCTGATGAACCCAGTCTACTGTCCCTGATGAACCCAGTCTACTGTCCCTGATGAACCCAGTCTTTTGTCCCTGATGAACCCAGTCTACTGTCCCTGATGAACCCAGTCTACTGTCCCTGATGAACCCAGTCTACTGTCCCTGATGAACCCAGTCTACTGTCCCTGATGAACCCAGTCTCCTGTCCCTGATGAACCCAGTCTCCTGTCCCTGATGAACCCAGTCTACTGTCCCTGATGAACCCAGTCTACCGTCCCTGATGAACCCAGTCTACCGTCCCTGATGAACCCAGTCTACCGTCCCTGATGAACCCAGTCTACCGTCCCTGATGAACCCAGTCTACCGTCCCTGATGAACCCAGTCTACCGTCCCTGATGAACCCAGTCTACCGTCCCTGATGAACCCAGTCTACCGTCCCTGATGAACCCAGTCTACCGTCCCTGATGAACCCAGTCTACCGTCCCTGATGAACCCAGTCTACCGTCCCTGATGAACCCAGTCTACTGTCCCTGATGAACCCAGTCTACTGTCCCTGATGAACCCAGTCTACTGTCCCTGATGAACCCAGTCTACTGTCCCTGATGAACCCAGTCTACCGTCCCTGATGAACCCAGTCTACCGTCCCTGATGAACCCAGTCTACCGTCCCTGATGAACCCAGTCTACCGTCCCTGATGAACCCAGTCTACTGTCCCTGATGAACCCAGTCTACCGTCCCTGATGAACCCAGTCTACCGTCCCTGATGAACCCAGTCTACTGTCCCTGATGAACCCAGTCTACCGTCCCTGATGAACCCAGTCTACCGTCCCTGATGAACCCAGTCTACTGTCCCTGATGAACCCAGTCTACTGTCCCTGATGAACCCAGTCTACTGTCCCTGATGAACCCAGTCTACTGTCCCTGATGAACCCAGTCTACTGTCCCTGATGAACCCAGTCTCCTGTCCCTGATGAACCCAGTCTCCTGTCCCTGATTAACCCAGTCTACTGTCCCTGATGAACCCAGTCTACCGTCCCTGATGAACCCAGTCTACCGTCCCTGATGAACCCAGTCTGCCGTCCCTGATGAACCCAGTCTACCGTACCTGATGAACCCAGTCTAATGTCCCTGATGAACCCAGTCTACCGTCCCTGATGAACCCAGTCTACTGTCCCTGATGAACCCAGTCTACTGTCCCTGATGAACCCAGTCTTCTGTCCCTGATGAACCCAGTCTACTGTCCCTGATGAACCCAGTCTACTGTCCCTGATGAACCCAGTCTACTGTCCCTGATGAACCCAGTCTACTGTCCCTGATGAACCCAGTCTACTGTCCCTGATGAACCCAGTCTCCTGTCCCTGATGAACCCAGTCTACTGTCCCTGATGAACCCAGTCTACCGTCCCTGATGAACCCAGTCTACCGTCCCTGATGAACCCAGTCTACCGTCCCTGATGAACCCAGTCTACCGTCCCTGATGAACCCAGTCTACCGTCCCTGATGAACCCAGTCTACCGTACCTGATGAACCCAGTCTAATGTCCCTGATGAACCCAGTCTACCGTCCCTGATGAACCCAGTCTACTGTCCCTGATGAACCCAGTCTACTGTCCCTGATGAACCCAGTCTTTTGTCCCTGATGAACCCAGTCTACTGTCCCTGATGAACCCAGTCTACTGTCCCTGATGAACCCAGTCTACTGTCCCTGATGAACCCAGTCTACTGTCCCTGATGAACCCAGTCTCCTGTCCCTGATGAACCCAGTCTCCTGTCCCTGATGAACCCAGTCTACTGTCCCTGATGAACCCAGTCTACCGTCCCTGATGAACCCAGTCTACCGTCCCTGATGAACCCAGTCTACCGTCCCTGATGAACCCAGTCTACCGTCCCTGATGAACCCAGTCTACTGTCCCTGATGAACCCAGTCTACCGTCCCTGATGAACCCAGTCTACCATCCCTGATGAACCCAGTCTACCGTCCCTGATGAACCCAGTCTACCGTCCCTGATGAACCCAGTCTACCGTCCCTGATGAACCCAGTCTACCGTCCCTGATGAACCCAGTCTACTGTCCCTGATGAACCCAGTCTACTGTCCCTGATGAACCCAGTCTACTGTCCCTGATGAACCCAGTCTACTGTCCCTGATGAACCCAGTCTACTGTCCCTGATGAACCCAGTCTACTGTCCCTGATGAACCCAGTCTACCGTCCCTGATGAACCCAGTCTACTGTCCCTGATGAACCCAGTCTACCGTCCCTGATGAACCCAGTCTACTGTCCCTGATGAACCCAGTCTACTGTCCCTGATGAACCCAGTCTACTGTCCCTGATGAACCCAGTCTACTGTCCCTGATGAACCCACTCTACTGTCCCTGATGAACCCAGTCTCCTGTCCCTGATGAACCCAGTCTACTGTCCCTGATGAACCCAGTCTACTGTCCCTGATGAACCCAGTCTACTGTCCCTGATGAACCCAGTCTACTGTCCCTGATGAACCCAGTCTACCGTCCCTGATGAACCCAGTCTACTGTCCTTGATGAACCCAGTCTCCTGTCCCTGATGAACCCAGTCTACCGTCCCTGATGAACCCAGTCTACTGTCCCTGATGAACCCAGTCTACTGTCCCTGATGAACCCAGTCTACTGTCCTTGATGAACCCAGTCTACTGTCCCTGATGAACCCAGTCTACTGTCCCTGATGAACCCAGTCTACTGTCCCTGATGAACCCAGTCTCCTGTCCCTGATGAACCCAGTCTACTGTCCCTGATGAACCCAGTCTACTGTCCCTGATGAACACAGTCTACTGTCCCTGATGAACCCAGTCTCCTGTCCCTGATGAACCCAGTCTACTGTCCCTGATGAACCCAGTCTCCTGTCCCTGATGAACACAGAATATTGCCTTTTCCCAGACACAGCCCCTCTCTCTCTCATCCACACCTCTACAGTAGGGCTCTTTTCCCAGACACAGCCCCTCTCTCTCTCATCCACACCTCTACAGTATGACCCTTTTCCCAGACACAGCCCCTCTCTCTCTCATCCACACCTCTACAGTATGGCCCTTTTCCCAGACACAGCCCCTCTCTCTCTCTCATCCACACCTCTACAGTATGGCCCTTTTCCCAGACACAGCCCCTCTCTCTCTCTCATCCACACCTCTACAGTATGGCCCTTTTCCCAGACACAGCCCCTCTCTCTCTCATCCACACCTCTACAGTATGGCCCTTTTCCCAGACACAGCCCCTCTCTCTCTCATCCACACATCTACAGTATGACCCTTTTCCCAGACACAGCCCCTCTCTCTCTCATCCACACCTCTACAGTATGGCCCTTTTCCCAGACACAGCCCCTCTCTCTCTCATCCACACCTCTACAGTATGGCCCTTTTCCCAGACACAGCCCCTCTCTCTCTCTCTCTCATCCACACCTCTACAGTATGGCCCTTTACCCAGACAGTGTTGCATTGGTAACAATGATATACATTTACTGCTCCAGTGTCCTCTGTGGCCTCATCCACGGAGGAGGAGGAGAAGGACATAACCATGTAGCAGTGTTGGGGGCAATTCTACATCATTTAATTCCCTCCTGGATGTTAGTTATGGATATTGTACTCACTAAATTGAATTGGAACGGACTCCCTCCCTGGTCCTCCCTCCCTGCTCCTCCCTCCCTCCCTGGTCCTCCCTCCCTCCCTGGTCCTCCCTCCCTCCCTGGTCCTCCCTACCTGGTCCTCCTTCCCTCCCTGGTCCTCCCTCCCTGGTCCTCTCTCCCTCCCTGGTCCTCCCTTCCTGGTCCTACCTCCCTCCCTGGTCCTCCCTCCCTGGCCCTCCCTCCCTCCCTGGTCATCCCTCCCTCCCTGGTCCTCCCTCCCTGGTCCTCCCTTCCTGGTCCTCCCTCCCTCCCTGGTCCTTCCTCCCTCCATGGTCCTCCCTCCCTGGTCCTCCCTCCCTGGTCCTCCCTCCCTGGTCTTCCCTCCCTGGTCCTCCCTCCCTGCCTGGTCCTCCCTGCCTGGTCCTCCCTCCCTGGTCCCCCCTCCCTGGTCCTCCCTCCCTGGTCCTCCCTCCCTGGTCTTCCCTCCCCGCCTGGTCCTCCCTCCCTGGTCCTCCCTCCCTGGCCCTCCTTCCTTCCCTGGTCCCCCCCTCCCTGGTCCTCCCTCCATCCCTGGACCTCCCTCCCTCCCTGGGCCTCCCTGCCTGGTCCTCCCTCCCTGGTCCTCCCTCCCTGACCCTCCCTCCCTCCCTGGTCCTCCCTCCCTCCCTGGTCCTCCCTCCCTCCCTGGTCTTCCCTCCCTGGTCCTCCCTTCCTGGTCCTACCTCCCTCCCTGGTCCTCCCTCCCTGGCCCTCCCTCCCTCCCTGGTCCTCCCTCCCTCCCTGGTCCTCCCTCCCTGGTCCTCCCTCCCTGGTCCTCTCTCCCTGGTCCTCCCTCCCTCCCTGGTCCTCCCTCCCTCCCTGGTCTTCCCTCCCTGGTCCTCCCTCCCTCCCTGGTCCTCCCTCCCTGGTCCTCCCTCCCTCCCTGGTCCTCCCTCCCTGGTCCTCCCTCCCTCCCTGGTCCTCCCTCCCTGGTCCTCCCTCCCTGGTCATGTATTTATCACAGCATCAGTCAGTGTTAGGATCAAAAAATGGCATCCTATCTCCTATTATTATATAACCCTATGGGTTCTGGTCAACAGTAAGGATTGGGATGTCATCGGTCAGTTAAACAGATTAGGATGTCATTTGGGATGAGTGTCCTCACCCATCGGTCTGTTAAACAGATTAGGATGTCATTTGGGATGAGTGTCCTCACCCGTCGGTCTGTTATACAGATTAGGATGTCATTTGGGATGAGTGTCCTCACCCATCGGTCTGTTAAACAGATTAGGATGTCATTTGGGATGAGTGTCCTCACCCATCGGTCTGTTATACAGATTAGGATGTCATTTGGGATGAGTGTCCTCACCCATCGGTCTGTTATACAGATTAGGATGTCATTTGGGATGAGTGTCCTCACCCATCGGTCTGTTAAACAGATTAGGATGTCATTTGGGATGAGTGTCCTCACCCATCGGTCTGTTATACAGATTAGGATGTCATTTGGGATGAGTGTCCTCACCCATCGGTCTGTTATACAGATTAGGATGTCATTTGGGATGAGTGTCCTCACCCATCGGTCTGTTAAACAGATTAGGATGTCATTTGGGATGAGTGTCCTCACCCATCGGTCTGTTAAACAGATTAGGATGTCATTTGGGATGAGTGTCCTCACCCATCGGTCTGTTATACAGATTAGGATGTCATTTGGGATGAGTGTCCTCACCCATCGGTCTGTTATACAGATTAGGATGTCATTTGGGATGAGTGTCCTCACCCATCGGTCTGTTATACAGATTAGGATGTCATTTGGGATGAGTGTCCTCACCCATCGGTCTGTTATACAGATTAGGATGTCATTTGGGATGAGTGTCCTCACCCATCGGTCTGTTATACAGATTAGGATGTCATTTGGGATGAGTGTCCTCACCCATCGGTCTGTTATACAGATTCACCAGCAGGTGTCAGTGCTGCACTTCACATGAAAGTGACTGGCTGTGTTGCTAGTGTCATCTCTTCTCAGATCAGATCAGGAGTGTGTGTGTGTGTGTGTGTGTGTGTGTGTGTGTGTGTGTGTGTGTGTGTGTGTGTGTGTGTGTGTGTGTGTGTGTGTGTGTGTGTGTGTGTGTGTGTGTGTGTGTGTGTGTGTGTGTGTGTGTGTGTGTGTGTGTGTGTGTGTGTGTGTGTGTGTGTGTGTGTGTAGCCGATGGAAGTAGGGGTACTGAGGGTGCTGCAGCACCTCCCTGAAAAATCAGAATTAAAAACTTTGTAATTTTATTTTTTATGTTTGGGAAAAATATATTTTTCCACAAAAGTAGTGCACTGGGCCTTTACTAGTATTAGCAGACCGTCTGTAATGTGGGGAAAAACCGATGTATTCAGCATCTCCACTACAAAGGTTGTTGTATAATCAAGAACAGTATCTTTCAGAATTCAAGACTGGTTCACTACAGAGCAGAGGTCTAGTGTCTGTCTGGAGTGGCTCTACTTGTTGTAACTGTAATAAATGATGTTTTTATGTGACCTTAACACATAGCTATAATACTGACATAATGCCTTTTTACTAAAGCAGACTTTGTTGTAACACTTTGCTGCACCCCACAGTTAAACACGTTCTGCCTGTGCCTGATACTAACCACACTCCCACACACAGAGATAGATGGCTGACACAGACCTTTTATGAGCTCTGACCTCGGGCGCCAGTTGCTGGTGTCTGCATCAACATCTTGTCAATGTAAGAGACAACTCAGACCGGCATGGCACTCAACGAGCACGTGCATGCATACACACACACACACACGCACAAACCCCTGTTTCAGGCGGGAGTTCCACGAACAAAGAACATTACCATGAACCAATGAGACATTGATATCAGCCTGAAGGGGACGATCCTCCACTACCAACGACCAGTCAGCAGCCCGAGCTGCCAGAATCTACCTACGTCATTTTACTGTATAAAATGCATTGGATACTATGTATATGGACTCGCTTCCGATAGTCCTCTAGGGACTAGACGAACGAGTCCTGGCAGCCCGCTTTGCCAGATATCTTTGCCTCTGAATAAACTGTTTTACTATATACCGATCCACCCTGTCCAGCGTCTTAACTTCGTTTCATTTCTCTAGTAACTGTAACATCAACTTTAACATAACTTTAATGGGTTACAGAGTTACTGTTTCAGTTAATTCATCGAGCTCTATCTAAAGATGTTTGTAATTGTATTAGAATTTGTGTGTTGGAGATTGAGAGAACTACATACATATTTTGTACTGGTTCGTATTAAATTAGGCTTTTGACTGCAAGTTCCAGAATGCCTTGCGACAGGAAGTAGAGCGCGAACGCGCTAGTTAAGTGCAATTGACAGGTGATTATCCTGTCTCCTTTCCGCTAGCAACTCATTATTCATTGTTCTGTAGAATCTAAAGTTTGTAAATGTAACGTGATCAACTATTATTACTAAAAGAAGCTTTCATATTAAACCTGACGTCCCGAGTCATTACTTTGAAGATAGTTATTCTATACTACTATTGATGAAGAGAGAGCAGTCACCCAGGGTTTCAGACTGGAGATAAGACCGAACTGCAAGATACAGTAGATACATATGAGATGAGTGATGTAGAGTATGCAAATATTATATAAAGTGGCATTGTTTAAAGTGACTAGTGATACATTCATTACATCCAATTATTCATTATTAAAGTGGCTAGAGATTTGAGTCAGTATCTTGGCAGAAGCCACTCAATGTTAGTGATGGCTGTTTAACAGTCTGATGGCCTTGAGATAGAAGCTGTTTTTCAGTCTCTCGGTCCCTGCTTTGATGCACCTGTACTGACCTCGCCTTCTGGATGATAGCGGGGTAAACAGGCAGTGGCTCGGGTGGTTGTTGTCCTCGATGATCTTTTTGGCCTTCCTGTGACATCGGGTGGTGTAGGTGTCCTGGAGGGCAGGTAGTTTGCCCCCGGTGATGCGTTGTGCAGACCTCACTACCCTCTGGAGAGCCTTACGTTTGTGGGCGGAGCAGTTGCCGTACCAGGCGGTGATACAACCCGACAGGATGCTCTCGATTGTGCATCTGTAAAAGTTTGTGAGTCTTTTTGGTGACAAGCCAATTTTCTATAACCTCCTGAGGCGCTGTTGCGCCTTCTTCACCACGCTGTCTGTGTGGGTGGACCATTTCAGTTTGTCCTTCCCCACTATTGTCCCGTCGATGTGGATAGGGGGTTATAAACCAATGACAGTAGTTCAAAGTGTTCACTCTGTTTCACCCCAGTAGACATTAACCCTCGTAGCTGTCTGTCTTCATGTCTATCAGTCTGCCAGTCTATCATAGAGGATATCAAGCATTAACAGAACCAGGTCATATAGAGTCAGAGAGCTGTCCGGCTGGCTGACCATCAGCAGAGCTGTTACAGGTTGTGTTGTAAGCAGTGGTGTAAACTACGTAAGTAAAAATACTTTAAAGTTCTACTTAAGTAGTTTTTGGAGGTATTTGTACTTTGCTATTAATATTTTTGACAACTTTTACTTCACTTGTTTCCCTGAAGAAAATGATGTACTTTTTACTCCATACATTTTCCCTGAAACTCAAAAGTACTCGTTATGTTTTGAATGTTAAAACCTCTTGAAGCTAGGGGGCTGGAACTTTTATGTTTGGAAAAATAACGTTCCCAATGTAAGCTGCCTATTTCTCAGGTCCAGATGCTAGAATATGTACAGTGGGGAGAACAAGTATTTGATACACTGCCGATTTTGCAGATTTTCCTACTTAAAAAGCATGTAGAGGTCTGTAATTTTTATCATAGGTACACTTCAACTGTGAGAGACGGAATCTAAAACAAAAATCCCGAAAATCACATTGTATGATTTTTAAGTAATTAATTAGCATTTTATTGCATGACATAAGTATTTGATACATCAAAAAAGCAGAACTTAATATTTGGTACAGAATCGTTTGTTTGCAATTACAGAGATCATACGTTTCCTGTAGTTCTTGACCAGGTTTGCACACACTGCAGCAGGGATTTTGGCCCACTCCTCCATACAGACCTTCTCCAGATCCTTCAGGTTTCGGGGCTGTCGCTGGGCAATACGGACTTTCAGCTCCCTCCAAAGATTTTCTATTGGGTTCATGTCTGGAGACTGGCTAGGCCACTCCAAGACCTTGAGATACTTCTTACGGAGCCACTCCTTAGTTGCCCTGGCTGTGTGTTTCGGGTCGTTGTCATACTGGAAGACCCAGCCACGACCCATCATCAATGCTCTTACTGAGGGAAGGAGGTTGTTGGCTAAGATCTCGCAATACATGGCCCCATCCATCCTCCCCTCAATACGGTGCAGTCGTCCTGTCCCCTTTGCAGAAAAGCATCCCCAAAGAATGATGTTTCCACCTCCATGCTTCACGGTTGGGATGGTGTTCTTGGGGTTGTACTCATCCTTCTTCTTCCTCCAAACACGGCGAGTGGAGTTTAGACCAAAAAGCTCTATTTTTGAATCATCAGACCACATGACCTTCTCCCATTCCTCCTCTGGATCATCCAGATGGTCATTGGCAAACTTCAGACGGGCCTGGACATGCGCCTGCTTGAGCAGGGGGACCTTGTGTGCGCTGCAGGATTTTAATCCATGACGGCGTAGTGTGTTACTAATGGTTTTCTTTGAGACTGTGGTCCCAGCTCTCTTCAGGTCATTGACCAGGTCCTGCCGTGTAGTTCTGGGCTGATCCCTCACCTTCCTCATGATCATTGATGCCCCACGAGGTGAGATCTTGCATGGAGCCCCAGACCGAGGGTGATTGACCATCATCTTGAACTTCTTCTATTTTCTTCTATTTTCTAATAATTGCGCCAACAGTTGTTGCCTTCTCACCAAGCTGCTTGCCTATTGTCCTGTAGCCCATCCCAGCCTTGTGCAGGTCTACAATTTTATCCCTGATGTCCCTACACAGCTCTCTGGTCTTGGCCATTGTGGAGAGATTGGAGTCTGTTTGATTGAGTGTGTGTACAGGTGTCTTTTATACAGGTAACAAGTTCAAACAGGTGCAGTTAATACAGGTAATGAGTGGAGAACAGGAGGGCTTCTAAAAGAAAAACTAACAGGTCTGTGAGAGCCGGAATTCTTACTGGTTGGTAGGTGATCAAATACTTATGTCACGCAATAAAATGCAATTTAATTACTTAAAAATCATACAATGTGATTTTCTGGATTTTTGTTTTAGATTCCGTCTCTCACAGTTGAAGTGTACCTATGATAAAAATTACAGACCTCTACATGCTTTGTAAGTAGGAAAACCTGCAAAATCGGCAGTGTATCAAATACTTGTTCTCCCCACTGTATATAATTGACAGAGTAGGATAGAAAACACTCTAAAGTTTCCAAAATGGTCAAAATATTGTCTGTGAGCATAACAGAACTGATTTTGCAGGCGAAAACCTGATGAAATCCAACCCGGGAAGTGACTGTTATTTTGAAAAATCCCTGTTCCATTGCCTGCCTTTCGTCCATTTAAAGGGATATCAACCAGATTCCTTTTCCAATGGCTTTCTCAGGGTGTGAACAGTCTTTAGACATAGTTTCATGCTTTTATTCTGAAAAATGAGTGAGATTTATCAAATCGCGTCAGTGGATAGACGGATGTCCTCTCATTAGTTAATGCGGACGACACTGGTAGCTCAACATTTTCTTTCTCTCCTGTACTGAATAGTTTACAGTCCGGTTGAAATATTATTAATTATTTATGTTAAAAACAACCTGAGGATTGATTATTAAAAACGTTTGACATGTTTCTACGAACTTTACGGATACTATTTGGAATTTTCGTCAAGCCTTGATGACCTGCCTAAGGCTGTGGAATACAGAACATAACGCGCCGAACAAATAAAGTTTTTTTGATATAAAAATAATCTTTATCGAACAAAAGGAACATTTATTGTGTAACTGGGAGTCTCGTGAGTGCAAATATCCGAAGATCATCAAAGGTAAGCGATTCATGTTATTGCTTTTCTGGCTTTCGTGACCAATCTACATTGCTGCTAGGTGTTCTTACTGTTTTGTCTAGTGATCGATAAACTCACACAAACGCTTGGATTGCTTTCGCTGTAAAGCATATTTTCCAAATCTGACACGACAGGTGGATTAACAACAAGCTAAACTGTGTTTTGCTACATTGTTGTGATTTCATGAAAATAAATATTTTTAGCAATTCTTTTTGAATTCAGCGCTCTGCAATTCAGCGGTTGTTGATGAAAATGATCCCGCTAAAGGGATCCGTGCGTCAAGAAATTAACAAGACAGGAAAATGGTCCAATTCACACACTTATCAAGAGAATATCCCTGGTAATCCCTACTGCCTCTGA